>NW_025301749.1:0-877 GCF_018294505.1 Triticum aestivum
TAGAAAACATGTTGTGTTTGCACCTGGAGATCTTGTTTGGTTACATTTGCGTAAGAATAGATTTCCTGATTTGCGCAAATCAAAGTTAATGCCACGTGCTGATGGTCCCTTTAAGGTGTTAGAGAAAATAAATGATAATGCATATAAACTTGAGCTGCCTGCAGATTTTGGGGTTAGTCCCACTTTTAACATTGCAGATTTGAAGCCTTATTTGGGTGAGGAAGATGAACTTCCGTCGAGGACGACTTCATTTCAAGAAGGGGAGGATGATGAGGACATCAATACAATTGTTACACCCACAGCACCTGCTGCTATACATACTGGACCAATTACTAGAGCTCGTGCACGCCAACTAAATTACCAGGTACTTTCATTTCTTGGTAATGATTCTAATGTTCATGAGAATATAATGCTGCCTAAATTGGATACATTTGTTTTGCTTACAAATGAAGGGCCTAGCTTGGAGAAGGATGAATTTTGGAGCAAGAACAAGCATGGAGATGATGGCATGCGCAAGGGGAACAAGAACGGAGTTACAAGTGATGATTTCAGGACTTTGAAGCCACCATAATGGGTGCATGAAGCCTTGGACGAAATATACAAGATGCCACTTCATAAATTTCGTCCCGAGGCTATTTTAGGTGCTGCATCACCTTATTATTGGGCCAGGCCCATGTAATTTCGAAATACATAAGTATAGGCTATTTTTAGAGTCCGTATGTGTGGGGAAACAAGAGATAGGGTTGATTTCGGACACCTCCACCAAGGGCCACGAAATTCCCCCCTCTTCCTCCATATATACAGCCCTTAGGGCATCGTTTAGACTTTGGGTTTTGTTTAGATTAAAAGTTCGCCATAGCTGCAACTTCGCGTACTT
>NW_025301750.1:0-877 GCF_018294505.1 Triticum aestivum
GGTCAGGTTGATCGTGCTCCGGCGTGGTCAATAACCTCTCGGAGTTGGTTTAGCGATTGCTAAGGCGCGACGTCCTCACACGTTCGTAGTCGGATCGTCAAAGTCGACTTCCACCAAAGCGAAATCCACCATCTCATCGAAAGACGGGACACCTTTGCCTCTATCAGTTATTGACCACGCCGGAGCACGATCAACCTGACCACGAGGGTCCGTTTCCTGCGAGCAAACGAAGAACAAGCAAGAAACTAAGATTGCAATCTGGATATCGTGAATATAAGATGAAAGCTTTATTGATCAAGGTGGGGTTCTGTGACGCCTTTGTCTGGTCGTTGAACACAAATGAAGTACGCGAAGTTGCAGCTATGGCGAACTTTTAATCTAAACAAAACCCAAAGTCTAAACGATGCCCTTAGGGCTGTATATATGGAGGAAGAGGGGGGAATTTCGTGGCCCTTGGTGGAGGGGTCCGAAATCAACCCTATCTCTTGTTTCCCCACACATACGGACTCTAAAAATAGCCTATACTTATGTATTTCGAAATTACATGGGCCTGGCCCAATAATAAGGTGACGCAGCACCAAAAATAGCCTCGGGACGAAATTTATGAAGTGGCATCTTGTATATTTCGTCCAAGGCTTCATGCACCCATTATGGTGGCTTCAAAGTCCTGAAATCATCACTTGTAACTCCGTTCTTGTTCCCCTTGCGCATGCCATCATCTCCATGCTTGTTCTTGCTCCAATGTTCATCCTTCTCCAAGCTAGGCCCTTCATTTGTAAGCAAAACAAATGTATCCAATTTAGGCAGCATCATATTCTCATGAACATTAGAATCGTTACCAAGAAACGAAAGTACCTGGTAATTTAGTTGGCGTGCA
>NW_025301751.1:0-877 GCF_018294505.1 Triticum aestivum
GGCTGCCCCCGGCAAGGGTCTCCTGCCGGGGGAACCTGCTTCGTCCCTTTGCTCTTTGTGGCCTTGGCCTTGGCGTTGCTCTGGCCATCTTGGGCTTCGGTCTTACCTTGGCTCACCTCCCTCGCTCTGCTTGGTGTGGTCGCGGGCGCGGCTCTGACTGCCCGTGCACAAGGTAAAGGGGTACAAAAAATGTGCCCCTAGTTTTGTACACCGACAAGATCCTTATCCCCTTATAAAGGCAGTGAATATCGAACGCCTCCCCACTCGCCTTAAAACTCGCCTATTCCCAAGGGGTGTGTAAACGGCACGGTTAGGTTACCCACGCCCGTATTGATAAGAATCTCGCAATAAGGGGACACGATCTCTGCTTTGACAACACGTGCCAATGGAAACCACATCTCGAAACGCGGAACGGCAGACGAAAATTGTTCGAAATAATGACCGGGCAGGCGTGATGTCATCTTGCGAAAAGTTGTCAGCGGATGGGACTCGTGAAATATTATACTCTCTACAGCTGTGAGTGTGGTACTTGTGTTGCAGATCCGGACACGTTCGTTGCGTCCGAAGACTATCTTGGAGTATTCAGAAAGGAGAACCCGCCTTGCAATGCCGAAGACAATCTGCGCGCCGGACACCTCGTCATTGAAGCCTGGTTCAGGGGCTGAGGGAGTCCTGGACTAAGGGGTCCTCGGGCGTCCGGCCTGTTGGACATGGGTCGAACTAATTGGCTGTGAGGATACAAGACCAAAGACTCTCTCCCGTGTCCGGATAGGACTCTCCTTGGCGTGGAAGGCAAGGTTGGCGACCACATATGAAGATTCCTTTCTCTGTAACCGACTTTGTACAACCCTAGTCCCCTCTGGTGTCTATATAAACC
>NW_025301752.1:0-877 GCF_018294505.1 Triticum aestivum
GACTGCCACGACGGCAAATATTGGGACAATAGGCGTGGGGTGCTACTACCGGCACCACAAATTACTGGAACCAGCCATCAGCACACGCGTGGACAGCATCACACCTTCTCTGGAACCAGTTCCTCGGCGTTTCGCGCCGGCGACGTTTTTGCCTGCAACTTTTTTGTGAACGGCGAGCTGAAACCGGCGTCTGGAGATGTTCAAACCAAGAGCGCAGAATGCTGCAACCAACATGCGGCACGGCGAACGTCGGCCTGCTGGTGCTCCGACGAACGACGGCATGCTGCCGTGACGGTCGCGACCTACAAAGACGATGGGGTGGAGGTCCGCAGTTTTCCGGTGAGCGGCGAGTGGAGAGCGAGGGGAAGAGGGGACGCCGCGTTGAGCTCGCAGCCGTGATGCAAGGGACAAGGGAAGCCCGAGGAGGAAGACATGGCTCGGGGGCTCTTTGGTAGAAAAAGAGGCTTCCGTCCAGCCCCATTAGTCGCGAAACTGTAGGAACCGCGACTAATGAAGTCTTTAGTCGCGGTTCGGAAGACGAACCGCGACCAAAGGCCTGGGCCCAGGGCGCTCGGTGGCCAGCTGGTGCACGTGAGGGGATTTAGTCGCGGTTGGCCAGGCCAACCGCGACTAAAGGTGCCCAAAGGCCTTTAGTCGCGGTTGGCCAGGCCAACCGCGACTAAAGCTCCTCCCCTATATATACCAGTTCAGCACGCTCACTTAGCCATTTGGTGCCACTTCTCTTCACAAGCTTCACAAGGGGGTGTAGGTTTGCTTTTGGTTCCTCTTATGCACACAAGGTGTTTGATGAAATGCCCCAAGAGGGTGAAACAAACATGATATGAAGTGTTGGAGCCACACTTGAGGTTCCTCATTT
>NW_025301753.1:0-877 GCF_018294505.1 Triticum aestivum
TCACATTGAAGGTCTTCAGCCATAAGCCGAAGTGTGGGTTGATGTGGAGAAAAGCCTCGCACACAATAATGAAAGACAAGATGTGGAGGATGGCGTCTGGATCCAGATCATGAAAATCCAACCCATAGTAAAACATGAGCCCCCTTACAAAGGGGTCGAGGGTGAGGCCCAGGCCTCGGAGGAAGTGAGGAATAAACACGGCGCTCTCATTGGGCTCCGGCCTGGGGATAATTTGCCCCGAAGCAGGAAGCCGGTGCTGAACATCGGCGGTCAGGTATCCGACCTCCCTAAGCTTCACAATATCCTCCTCCTGAATCGAGGAGGCCACCCACCGGCATGTTGCGTCGGATCCGGACATACTGGAGAATCTAGGGTGCTGGAGCTTAGGTTTTGAGTGCTGAAGCTCGAGGTACGAGAAGAAGCAGGTGAGATGGTAAAAAGGCGTAGGCCTTGACCCCTTTATAAAAGGGATGAATACCAAGAGTCCTCAGCGTGACCACTTGAGACTTATCTAAAATACGCAGAATCATACCAACGGACGCCGTGGGGTCACATATGCCCATATTGATAAAAGAGACCGTATTAAGGGGGACACGATCTCTTCTTTGGCAGGACGTGCCAATAAAACCGCCTCGCAGCGCGAGTCGAGGTGGAGTAGGAGACGCCGGTTCGTGTTGGACCAGGCCACAATGCAAGGGCACGACGTGCGAAAATTGCCAGCAGAACAAATTTATGCTAGGGTATGTGAAGATCATCTTGCAGATCCGGACACGGTCTATGTGTTCGATAAACATCTTGGAGTATTCGGAGGAGGAACCCGCCTTGCAATGCCGAAGACAAAACTGCACGCCAGACTCATCATCATTGAAGCCTGGTT
>NW_025301754.1:0-877 GCF_018294505.1 Triticum aestivum
CTTGGGCGAGAGTAGTACTAGGATGGGTGACCTCCTGGGAAGTCCTCGTGTTGCGTTCCCTTTTTAATTTTTTTGCACCGCGTGCAAAACAAAACGCACGAGCGCGACGTATGTTTAGCACGTTTTATTATTTTGCACGTTTACGGTAAGTTTTAGCTCGCTGCTCATTATTCACGCGTCTAGCGGCGGCAAGCGTGTTCTGAAAGGGGTCGAAACCATGGTAAATAGGCACTGGTGCAGTTGAACCGTGGTAAAACTCGTCTCCGTAGTTGAGCGGGAGCGGCCAAAGGAATGTGCAATCGTGTGTGTAGTGGAGCTGCGAGGGGCAAGCATAAGGGACGAAGACGGGGGTAACATGTCGGATGCGATCATACCAGCACTAAAGCACCGGATCCCATCAGAACTCCAAAGTTAAGCGTGCTTGGGCGAGAGTAGTACTAGGAAGTCCTCGTGTTGCGTTCCCTTTTTAATTTTTTTGCACCGCGTGCAAAACAAAACGCACGAGCGCGACGTATGTTTAGCACGTTTTATTATTTTGCACGTTTACGGTAAGTTTTAGCTCGCTGCTCATTAATCACGCGTCTAGCGGCGGCAAGCGTGTTCTGAAAGGGGTCGAAACCATGGTAAATAGGCACTGGTGCAGTTGAACCGTGGTAAAACTCGTCTCCGTAGTTGAGCGGGAGCGGCCAAAGGAATGTGCAATCGTGTGTGTAGTGGAGCTGGGAGGGGCAAGCATAAGGGACGAAGACGGGGGTAACATGTCGGATGCGATCATACCAGCACTAAAGCACCGGATCCCATCAGAACTCCGAAGTTAAGCGTGCTTGGGCGAGAGTAGTACTAGGATGGGTGACCTCCTGGGAAATCCTCGTGTTGC
>NW_025301755.1:0-877 GCF_018294505.1 Triticum aestivum
TCAACTGAATTTTAATGCAGATGCTTTTGATGGTCTTTTCTCAGTTGGGATTCATCACAGAGGATTTCTTTGTGGAACTGGCAGCAAGAGCACATACATGGATTATGAAGTAGCATGGTTTGACAACTGTGATAGTGATACATGGTCCATTTTATGGATTGATGATTTTCTGCGGCAGCTAGGCCATGACAGAGAAAGTGTGAAGCTTGATGTTTTCTGGTGTCAGCCTGGAAAGACATTGGTCGATGGACTAAGAGAGTTGAAATGTGATGCAGACATCCTTCCAATGATAGCAGCAAGCACAGAGCACAAGAACTTGTTACTGATTGTAGATCACGGAGAGTCACGAGAGAGTGTGCTAAGAGATGACATTTTTGTTAATGGGGTTCCTGAACTTCCAAAGGTAATTACTCCAGGAAAAGAAAGCAAGGGAAAAGAGCAATATAGCTGTCCGGAGGAGAGAAGTGTGCCAAATAAGAGGAGGGCAAGGAGGTTATGTGGGGAAGGTTCATCCTCGAGTTGTATTGATGAAGAAACGGAGGAACAAGATGGATTAAATGCAGCAGATTCGGAGACAGATGAAGATTTCTATGACAGTGACTTTGACATAAAAGATGGGGATGATGATCTATATGCAAAAAATGTAGATAACGAAGTGGATGATCATAGAGAGAAAGACACGACATGTGACTATGAAGCAAAGTTTGCAGAGGATGCTCTAGATGATTCCCACTTAGACTTGTCCACGGAACAGACGGAGAAGTTGAAGTACCACTTCAAGGGATTTAATCCAGAAACTGATTTGAATAACCCTGTTTTTAGACTTGGTCAGGTTTTTGGTAATGTGCAGGAGCTGAGACATGCTATTTCATCTTAT
>NW_025301756.1:0-877 GCF_018294505.1 Triticum aestivum
GAATGAGATAGATGATCGAGAGAGAGTCAGACTCCGGGAAGAAAAGGGTGGGAGGGCGGGAAAAACAAAGGCAACTTGGAAGGGGGAACCAACGAATATCTTGAAGAGAAAACACCGGTTGAAATCATTGAGGAAAGAAAGCAAAGGCTTCACACGAGTAGGATGGATACTCGAGTATGGCTCCGGCTTCGAGAAGAAGAAGGGTGGGCGGGTGGGAAAAAAACTGAAGATTGAACTTGGCAAAGGCGAAGAGGCTCAAGTCAACTTGACGAGAAATGCACCGGATGAAAAGAGCTGAGGAACAACGATCGAAAACCCAACTACGTGATCCTAAAGAAAAATTTGAATGGGAAGAGGAGTAATTCAAAACACCTACGTCAAGATTCCTGACCAGAGCGACGAAGGGGCAGAGAAATAAAAAGAATTCCTACTCTCCGATATAACTAGACTCCGAAAACAGTTTTCTTCTTGACTCAACAACGGCCAAACTACACGATCAAACAAGGGGGCTCCTAAGGTTGGTCGAGGCTCTGATACCAACTTGTCAAGCCCAATATGCGACCCTATCCAAAAGGAACTCAAAGGTCCCACCAAGGATAGACCCGCATATTGAAACGCTTTTGCAAGGTGGATATTATTACATCAACATTACATAATAGATGGGATACATACAAAAGGCATACAATGCCACACGAATACAACATCATCATACATAAGATCAACATCCGACTATGGATGAAACACAGACAGGAACTCAAACGACATCCACCCTGCTAGCCCAGGCTGCCGACCTGGAACCTATCCCCTGATCGAAGAAGCAGAAGAAGAACTCAACGCAAGCAAGCATCGCTCTCGCGTCATGATCATCGCACAACCT
>NW_025301757.1:0-877 GCF_018294505.1 Triticum aestivum
TGTTTCCCAAGTACGAGGGAAATGTACTCTCCTTGTTGTCGAAACCATGCCGATCGATTTCTCCTCATCTCTGTTGTTGCCTTGTTGGGTTTGATTTGGACTAATATCTGTTCATAGGAGGAATGCGGAATAGATGAGGCCCTCGTATAAGCAACCCATCAATGTACGAGTCCAAGTCATATACATACAAGGCATGAGGTGAATCCTGCACGCTGATATGTCTCGCCTACAGCGAGATGAGAGGAAGTCTCGCTGAAGGCAAGCTCCATATTGGGCCGGCCCATCGCACCGCTACTCACAGGCCACATGCCATATTCTCATTTTTTACGTTTTTTTTGTTTCTGTTTACATTATTTATATTTCTAGATATTCTATATTACAAAAAATACTCTACAAACATTTCAAAACATGTTAATCAAACATTTAAAAGATGTCTAATGTGTATAGAAAAAATGTTTAGACCATGTATATAAAGATGTCAATCCAAGCATTTGAAGAAAATGTTGAACAAGTGCTCAGACAGTGATAAAATTGTATTTGAAAATTGTTAAATGTGTAAATAAAAAATGTTGACCATGTATTCAAAATATTAACTTGTACTCCCTCCGTCCCGAAAAACATGTCGCGGGCGTAGTTCACTGATAATTTTACAAAAAACCCCTCGTGGTTTGAAAAGCGTTTCGAACAAGCCCCTCCGCCCCGTCTTCTTCCTCCGCCCGTCGCCTGCGCGTCGCCAGGGGCCGGCGCCACCCAGCTGCGTGATTCGCCAGGGGCCGGCGAGCCCAGCTGAGCTCCTCCGCCGTAGCCAAGTACCTGCTCTCAGCTTCGCCAAGTACCTGCTCTCGCCGTCGTCGCCAATTACCTCCTCTGCTGCCGC
>NW_025301758.1:0-877 GCF_018294505.1 Triticum aestivum
ACATGTCGGATGCGATCATACCAGCACTAAAGCACCGGATCCCATCAGAACTCCGAAGTTAAGCGTGCTTGGGCGAGAGTAGTACTAGGATGGGTGACCTCCTGGGAAGTCCTCGTGTTGCATTCCCTTTTTAATTTTTTTCGCGCCGCTTGCAAAACAAAACGCACGTGTAAGTAATATATTTACCGTGTTTTATTATTTTGCACGAGTGCGGTAAGTCATAGCTGGGTGCTCACGATTCACGGGTCCAGCGTCGGCGTTGTGGCGCGGCAAGCGTGCACTGGTGCGGTTGAGAGGGAGGGGTGGAAACCGCGTTAGACTCGTCTCCGTAGTTGAGAGGGAGCGGCCAAAGCAATGTGCAATCGTCTTTGTAGTGGAGCTGGGAGGGGCAAGGATAAGGGACGAAGACCGGGGTAACATGTCGGATGTGATCATACCAGCACTAAAGCATCGGATCCCATCAGAACTCCGAAGTTAAGCGTGCTTGGGCGAGAGTAGTACTAGGATGGGTGACCTCCTGGGAAGTCCTCGCGTTGCATTCCCTTTTTAATTTTTTTCGCGCCGCTTGCAAAACAAAACACACGTGTAAGTAATATATTTACCGTGTTTTATTATTTTGCACGAGTGCGGTAAGTCATAGCTGGGTGCTCACGATTCACGGGTCCAGCGTCGGCGTTGTGGCGCGGCAAGCGTGCACTGGTGCGGTTGAGAGGGAGGGGTGGAAACCGCGTTAAACTCGTCTCCGTAGTTGAGAGGGAGCGGCCAAAGCAATGTGCAATCGTCTTTGTAGTGGAGCTGGGAGGGGCAAGGATAAGGGACGAAGACCGGGGTAACATGTCGGATGCGATCATACCAGCACTAAAGCACCGGATCCCAT
>NW_025301759.1:0-877 GCF_018294505.1 Triticum aestivum
GATCGTGCTCCGGCGTGGTCGATAACCTCTCGGAGTTGGTTTAGCGATTGCTAAGGCGCGACGTCCTCGCACGTTCGTAGTCGGATCGTCAAAGTCGACTTCCATCAAAGCGATATTCATCATCTCATCGAAAGACGGGACACCTTTGCCTCTATCAAGTGGTATCAGATTTCCAGGTTGCTCGGTGAGATTTTACAGTTTTTCGTAGTTTAGATCGAGTCTGTTCTTCATACCTACAGTCCACGAAAAAGCCACAAAAAAAATTAGGGTTAGTTCATCATATCCGAACCAATCTGAGCCTTTGCATAATCTTTTTAGGGTTTTTGCTTTGTTGAATTTGCGGTTGCATCGTCGTGTCAAGTTGCTGGTCTTAGAGTCTAGTCTTTTAGAGTTTCGAGTTCTGGTCATAAGTTGTCACGCCGCCGCCGCACCATCATCATCGCCTTGCCATCTACCACCATTGCTTATCCGCCACCGCTTTGAATCCGTATCCATATACCACCATCGCTGCCATATACCACCGCCATATATCCACCACCAATCCGAGTTCTTTTCATAGTCGGTTTGTTTTAGAGATCCATATATTTTCCGTTTCGTGTTTCCTTGCCTGAGTAGGTCTCGGAAAAAAAAAAAGTCTGGAGACCCCCGGGCAGTTTTTAGGCCAAAATTTCGGCAACCCAAAATATTTTTTCCCTATCCTATTTTTAGGCCCCGGGTAGTGTTTTGAGACACTCGCCATCATAGTGATTTTTTGTCGCACTTTTTCGTCGTCGCTGCCCTGATTTCCGAAAAAAAAAATAGTCAAAAAATTTTGTGCCCATCCTGTCAGTTTGACCTGGGAAGAGTTTTGAGACACTCGCCATTATAGTGATTTTTT
>NW_025301760.1:0-877 GCF_018294505.1 Triticum aestivum
ATTTCCATAGTTGTTGAACCCTAAGGTGCGATTACGTGTCGGTCATCAACACCCACAGATTTGGCCGATTCTGGCCCGTTTCGTGGACTATTACTCACCGTTTTTGGGCCCTAAACGAATTTCCATAGTTGTTGAACCCCAAGTTGCGCTTACGTGTCGGTCATCAACACTCACAGATTTGGCCAATTCTGGCCCATTTCGTGGACTATTACTCACTATTTTGGGGTCCTAAACGAATTTCCATAGTTGTTGAACCCCAAGGCGCGCTTACGTGTCGGTCATCAACACTCACAGATTTGGCCAATTCTGGCCCATTTCGTGGACTATTACTCACTGTTTTGGGGTCCCGGAGTGGTTTCCACGATTAACGAACCCTGGGGTGCGTTTACGATTTGGTCATCAACACTCGCGGTTTTGCCTGATTCTGACCCGTTTCGTGGACTATTACTTACCGTTTTTGGGCCCTAAAGCGATTTCCATAGTTGTTGAACCCCAAGGTGCGCTTATGTGTCGGTCATCAATTCTGGCCCATTTCGTGGACTATTACTCACTATTTTGGGGTCCCGGAGAGGTTTCCACGATTAACGAACCCTGGGGTGCGTTTACGATTTGGTCATCAACACTCGCGGTTTTTATCGATTCTGACCCGTTTTATGGACTATTACTCACCGTTTTGGGGCCCCAAACAAATTTCCATAGTTGTTGAACCCCAAGGTGCGCTTACGTGTAGGTCATCAACACTGACAGATTTGGCCGATTCTGGCCCGTTTCGTGGACTATTACTCACTGTTTTGGGGTCCCGAAGTGATTTCCACGATTAACAAACCCTGGGGTGCGTTTACGTTTCGGTCATCAACACTCGCGGTTTTTATCGATT
>NW_025301761.1:0-877 GCF_018294505.1 Triticum aestivum
CGGGTGAAATGATGATACCATGCCAAGTTTCAACCTTTTCAGAGTTCATTTGTAGAGCTTTTCAATTGCAGGGCCATTTAGCTCAAAACAAATCAGTAAATGCATTAAAAATGGCAAATTAAGTCAGAAAGGGTTGAAAGTTGATGACGTGGCTTTGAATGTTGCATGCTGGATGCAAAAAACGTCCGGAGTTGTAATAAGTTATTAAAATTTTGAATTGCCGGTCTAACAGATGAGTTTTCGTCCGAAACCCTGATACTTCGAAAGAGATTGTCCAGTTTGTACATGAAGTGCATCCAGTTATTGTCGTGACCCTCTCTACTTTTTTGCACATGCTATGTGGGTGAAATTATGATACCAGGCCAAGTTTGAACCTTTCAGAGTTCATTTGTAGAGCTTTTCAATTTCAGGGCCATTTAGCTCAAATCAAATCAGTAAATGCATGAAAAATAGCAAATTATGTCAGAAAGGGTTGAAAGTTGATGACGTGGCTTTGAATGTTGCATGCCGGATGCAAAAAACGTCCGGAGTTGTAATAAGTTATTAAAATTTTAAATTGCCGGTCTAACAGATGAGTTTTCGTCCGAAACCCTGATACTTCGAAAGAGATTGTCCAGTTTGTACACGAAGTGTATCCAGTTTTTGCCATGACCCTCTCTACTTTTTTGCACATGCTATGCGGGTGAAATGATGATACCATGCCAAGTTTCAACCTTTTCAGAGTTCATTTGTAGAGCTTTTCAATTGCAGGGCCATTTAGATCAAAACAAATCAGTAAATGCATTAAAAATAGCAAATTATGTCACAAAGGGTTGAAAGTTGATGACGTGGCTTTGAATGGTGCATGCTGAATGCAAAAAACTTCCGGAGTTGTAAT
>NW_025301762.1:0-877 GCF_018294505.1 Triticum aestivum
TAAAGAGACTTGCCGATAACGAGATTGAACTAGGTATTGGATACCGACGATCGAATCTCGGGCAAGTAACATACCGATGACAAAGGGAACAACGTATGTTGTTATGCGGTCTGACCGATAAAGATCTTCGTAGAATATGTAGGAGCCAATATGGGCATCCAGGTCCCGCTATTGGTTATTGACCAGAGACGTGTCTCGGTCATGTCTACATTGTTCTCGAACCCGTAGGGTCCGCACGCTTAAGGTAACGATGACAGTAATATTATGAGTTTATGCATTTTGATGTACCGAAGGTTGTTCGGAGTCCCGGATGTGATCACGGACATGACGAGGAGTCTCGAAATGGTCGAGACGTAAAGATTGATATATTGGAAGCCTATATTTGGATATCGGAAGTGTTCCGGGTGAAATCGGGATTTTACCGGGTTACCGGGAGGGTTACCGGAACCCCCCGGGAGCTATTTGGGCCATAGTGGGCCTTAGTGGAAAAGAGAAGGGGCTGCCCTAGTTGGGCTGCGCCCCCCCCCCTTCCCCTAGTCCTATTAGGACTAGGAGAGGTGGCCGGCCCCCTCCTCCTCTTTTCCCCTCCGAGGAATCCTAGTTGGACTAGGATTGGAGGGGGAATCCTACTCCCAGAGGGAGTAGGACTCTCCTGCGCCTCCCCCCCTTGGCCGGCCAGCCTCCCCTCCTCTCCTCCTTTATATACGGAGGCAGGGGCACCTCTAAACACACAAGTTGACACAAGTTGATCCACGTGATCGATTCCTTAGCCGTGTGCGGTGCCCCCTGCCACCATATTCCTCGATAATACTGTAGCGGAGTTTAGGCGAAGCCCTGCTGCTGTAGTTCATCAAGATCGTCACCACGCCGTCGTGCT
>NW_025301763.1:0-877 GCF_018294505.1 Triticum aestivum
CAGTGACATCAGCAGGTCAACGGGGCTGGCTCGGGTCAAACCTGACGTGTGGGGTCCACACGTCAGTGTCACAGGGGCTAATCCCGCGTTGACCCCGGGCTGGTTAGCTTTGACTAAGCCCTGGGGCCCACTTGTCAGCGTCAGTAGGTGGTGGATTAGTGGTTAATCAACTAGGCCACGTCAGCTCGCCGGAGTTCTGGCCGGCGGCGACCATCAGTGCGGCGGCGATAGTGGTTTTGGTCGTTTCGGCCACCAAATGGAACGCG
This sequence comes from Triticum aestivum, assembly GCF_018294505.1. Lineage (NCBI taxonomy): Eukaryota > Viridiplantae > Streptophyta > Magnoliopsida > Poales > Poaceae > Triticum > Triticum aestivum. Next base: position 267 of record NW_025301763.1, read on the forward strand.
GCGACCACCGGAGTGAAGCTGAGGACGACCCGCGGCTCTTGACGGAGTCCGTTGGGGTCGGGGTGGCCGGAGTTGACGGCGGTGAGCTCGGCTGCGGCCGCCGGGGTTCGGTCGTGCACGGGAGTGGTGCTGGAGCTCGAAGTCGAGCAAAGTGAGGCGCTAGGGATGCTCTACTGGGTTCTGTGAACGCGTTGGACTCGCCGGGGTGACCAAATGGTCACCGGAGCTGCGTCGACGGCGAGCTCGGCGACGGCGGAGGTTCGGCCATGGTGGAGATGAAGCTACGGTGAGGGAACGAGGGGGAGAAGAGGGGGAAACGGTGGCGTAGCTCACCGCGGTTGCAGTGGGCGTCGAAGCGGGCTCGGGGACGCGTTGGAGACGGCGAATTCGTCGGCGACGGTGGTCGGAGCCCGAAGAGGGGAACGGCGACGTGGCGGCGATGCAGGGCTTCCGGGGACTCGTGGAGCGATGGGGAGGAAGAGGGAGTTGTGGCGGAGCTTCTGAGCTAGTCGGGGGAGCGAGGGGTGGCCGGAGACAGTGGCTACGGCGAACGGCGGCGACGGTGTGCTTCGGCCGAGAGCGAGAGAGAGCGAGGGAGAAACGGGGGGGGA
>NW_025301764.1:0-877 GCF_018294505.1 Triticum aestivum
GCCTATCTGAGGCTCGGTGAAGTCGGCAGCTGGAGGCGTCTCCTGAGAGCTGAACGCCAGACGGCGCCTGTTGCAACTTGGCTTCTCCGCGGTACGAGCTAGATCGCACACGTCTTTTGTTGGGTTTGGTTCTTGAGAAGGAGGCCCCATGAAGTCGCCATCGTACCCATGCTCGGCAAAGTACTGATCGACGTTGCCAAATGTATCATAGTCGTCGTCGTCGTCATTCTGATCCTGTGCCATATGCATGTTTGGATCCAGTGGCATAGGGATGTCCGGCACCGTTACGGCGGTCTTGCCATGGGGCCGACTTGGCGCCGGCACGACTGGCGGTGTTGTCTTTGGGGTGGTGTCCCCCGCCCCCAAACGAATCTGGCTCTTCGGCCAAAGCAGGGGCCAGCTTAGGCAGGCGCTGAGGGTCATCACGTCATCATCGTCGGCCCCGACGGGTCGATTCGGAGGTAACAAGTCGTCGCAGCCTGGCAGCACCCGAACCAGTTGAACCCTAAACAAGTTGGGTGGCATCTGGGTACCGTGGAACAAGGGGTTGCCCGGTTGAACGATTTTGCCCTTGGCGACATCGACCAACTCGTTGTTCACGAAGTGGAGGAGAGTGCATGGAACGTCGGCGGCGCCCTGCGAAAACATGTAGGGCGTCAGGGATGCCCAGTCAAAGGCAAGGAGATGAAGTCCTCGGCCGAGAGAGGCTTAATTAGTTACCGTGATGATGGCGTCGAGCTCGGCTAATGTAGAGGCACCGCCAACGGCGGGCGTGCAGTTGACGGAGGGGCCGCTTGCTGCAGAGGTGCCGGCCGGCGTACACCCGGGTGCATTAAGCTCCCGTGCCGGCGTCGGAGACACCAATGCCGCCTCCGCC
>NW_025301765.1:0-877 GCF_018294505.1 Triticum aestivum
AACAGTAATATTTTTTTTATAAGACAGTAGCATTTAAAAAGCTGTTTGATACTAATTTTTTTTATAAGACGGTGCGCGGGGTGCGGGGGGTCGGCGGCGGCGGTTGGGTAGGGGAATCGAGGGTGCGGGGGGTCGGCGGCGGCGGCCGGTGGACTGGGGGGTGCTCGGCGGCGAGGGGGCCCGGATCTGGCGAGGTGGGATAGCGATCGAGATGGAGGGGGATCGAGATCGATTGTCCATGAAATTTAAAAATATTCATGATAGTTCAAAAAGTACCCATGAAATACAATCGAGAAATGAAGGCTACGATTTAAATACAATCGATCTTAGCTAGCTATCTGTTCACAATCTTCTTGCCCTTGTTTTTCGCAAATGGAGTTCTTCTGTGGAACGGACATCCTTTAGGTAGGGTGGTCCTGCTTCTTCTTGTGGTGTATGCTGCTACTTCATCATCGTCGTCATGTTCGATCCTCGGGTCGCCGTACTTGTCGAAGTCTTGCTCATTGGCTACTCCATCCATTCCGATGATCTTCCTTTTGCCTCTCCTCACGACAACACGACTGGGCTTTGGCGGGTCGGTAATGAAGAAGCATTGGTCCACTTGGGAAGCCAGTACCCATGGCTCATTTTTCGCGGTGACGTTTGCGCCCGCGGTCTTGGATTTGGCTTCGGGTATAACCATGGTGGTGAAATACCGGTCTTCTTTTATGACGTTCTTGGCCCATCTGACACGGAACATCGGGACCTTCTCTCCAGCGTAGCTCAGCTCCCAGATCTCCTCGATCCTTCCGTAGTATCTGTCCTTGTCATTACCGGTGTAGGATTCCATCGTTACCCCGGAGTTCTGATAACCATCGCTCTTCATGTCCTTGGCCTC
>NW_025301766.1:0-877 GCF_018294505.1 Triticum aestivum
GGGCGGCTCCTTCCCGTCGCTCCGCCAGGCTCCTCTGCTTCCGCCCGGTGCCCGGGCAGCTCCCGATCGAGTCCTCTCGCCGGTTCGATCCCCTCCTGATCGGCTGGGCTGCCGTCTGCGGTCTGCTGCGCCGTTGTCCTCGTTCGGATCTTTGCAAAAAAAATAAAAAATGTCTACTGCCTCGGGCTTTGTCGCTGTCCCTCGCTGTCCGGTGATCTTCGACGGTACTAACTACACCGAGTTCGCTGGCTTCATGCGCATTCACATGCGTGGCATCCGTCTCTGGGGTGTTCTTTCTGGCGAGGTCTGCTGTCCGCCACGTCCGGTTCCTCCGGTGGCCCCTACTCCGCCGACTCCACTGGTTCTTCCTCCGGATGCTAATCAGGCCGCCAAGGATGCGGCTAAGGTTGCTGATGAGGCTGCTGATCGTGCCTATGATAAGAGGGCTCTGGCTTATGAGGAGGCTCTTCAGACGTATCATGGTGCTTTGTCTGTTTACACCCAGTGGCTTGATGATGATGCTCGTGCTGCCGCTGTTCTCACTGCTAGTGTTCTGCCTCAGTTTGCTTCTGAGTTTCTGGGTCTTCCTACTGTCTTCCAGATGTGGACCTGTCTTCGTCAGCGCTATGAGCCCTCTGGTGATGCCTTATACCTGTCTGTGGTTCGTCAGGAGCATGCTCTTCAGCAGGGTGACTCTACTGTTGATGACTTTTATGCACAGAGTTCTGCTATCTGGCGCCAGCTTGATTCTCTCCGCAGTGCTGGTTGTCGTACTTGCCCCTGCTGCCAGGCTGTCCAGGCCGATTTGGAGTTTCATCGCGTCTACGAGTTCCTGTCTCGGCTCCGTAAGGAGTTTGAGCCCCGGCGTGCTCAGTTG
>NW_025301767.1:0-877 GCF_018294505.1 Triticum aestivum
AACATTGGTTCTTTTGCATCAATAGTTAATTCAATGGGTGCACTCAAAATTGTTGGTATTTCAGTTGTTTGATCACATGGCAAAGTCAAATTATCAACGTAGTCCTCTAAAATAGGTGGTGTGATCAAAGTAGTGGGTAGCTCATCAGATGGTGCATTCAAATTGACAAGGCATTCATCATTCTCATGTAGAGATGGAAGATCAGTACCTTTGTCATTACCTCTTATGCTCAACTCAGATGATGTAGCCACTCTCGGGGGCGATGTGTCACATGGTGGAGGTGATGTAGTCCTGACAACAACGGATGTGGTTGTCATAGTATGCCTAGTAGTTGAAGGAACAATCATATCAACTCTTGGAATGTGCACCGTGCGCTTGTTCTCCTCGTGGCCAACACGTCGTTTTATTTCCTGTTCAGCTTTGCAAGCAAGATGAAACAAATGGTCCATAGGATAACACTCGTCATGAATTAGTATCTCTTGAATATCACGGTTTAATCCTCCCCAAAATCTATCCATAAAATCATCTTCACTTTCTTCTAAAGAGGAATGCAACAAGGTAGTTTGTAAATCATCATAATATTTTGTTACAGTTTCACTACCTTGTTTTAAGTGTTGCAACTTCTTAATCATGTCACGAGTATAATAAGCAGGGACGAAAGTATGTCGCATGGCAAGTTTCAAATCATCCCAAGTAGTAGGTATATAATCAGGGTGTAACCGACAATATTCACTCCACCAAACCAAAGCATAACCAGTGAAAGAACCAACCGCAACCTTAACCTTTTTATGTTCATTGAAATTATGGGAAGCAAATATATTTTTTATGTCGAACTCCCATTCAATATATAAAGCAGGTTTAAAACGGCCATTAAATG
>NW_025301768.1:0-877 GCF_018294505.1 Triticum aestivum
CTTTCTGACTTCATTTCTTATTTTTCATGCATTTACTAATTATTTTGAGCTATAAGACCCTAAAATTGAAAATCAATTTCAAATGAACTCTGAAAAGGTTGAAAGTTGGCATGATATCATCATTTCATCCACATAGCATGTGCAAGAAAGTTGAGAGGGTTACGGCAAAAACTGGATGCACTTCGTGTACATAACGGACAATCTCTTTCAAAGTATCAGGATTTCATCCGGAAACTCGTCTGTTACAAAGGGATTTCATTTTTTAAAACTTATTTGAACTCCTGACTTTTTGTGTGTTCAAAATGCACCATTCAAAGCCACATCATCATTTTTCAATCCTTTCTGACTTCATTTGTTATTTTTCATGCATTTACTAATTATTTTAGGCTATAAGACCCTAAAATTGAAATGGATTTCAAATGAACTCTGAAAAGGTTGAAAGTTGGCATGATATCATCATTTCATCGACATAGCATGTGCAAGAAAGTTGAGAGGGTTACAACAAAAACTGGATGCACTTCGTGTACAAAACGGACAATCTCTTTCAAAGTATCAGGATTTCATCCGGAAACTCGTCTGTTACAAAGGGATTTCATTTTTTAAAACTTATTTGAACTCCTGACTTTTTGTGTGTTCAAAATGCACCAGTCAAAGCCACATCATCATTTTTCAATCCTTTCTGACTTCATTTGTTATTTTTCATGCATTTACTAATTATTTTGAGCTATAAGACCCTAAAATTGAAAAGCATTTCAAATGAACTCCGAAAAGGTTGAAAGTTGGCATGATATCATCATTTCATCGACATAGCATGTGCAAGAAAGTTGAGAGGGTTACGGCAAAAACTGGATGCACTTCGTGTACAAAACGGACAATC
>NW_025301769.1:0-877 GCF_018294505.1 Triticum aestivum
ACATCCGGGACTCCGAACAACCTTCGGTACATCAAAATGCATAAACTCATAATATAACTGTCATCGTAACCTTAAGCGTGCGGACCCTACGGGTTCGAGAACAATGTAGACATGACCGAGACACGTCTCCGGTCAATAACCAATAGCGGGACCTGGATGCCCATATTGGCTCCTACATATTCTACGAAGATCTTTATCGGTCAGACCGCATAACAACATACGTTGTTCCCTTTGTCATCGGTATGTTACTTGCCCGAGATTCGATCGTCAGTATCCAATACCTAGTTCAATCTCGTTACCGGCAAGTCTCTTTACTCGTTCCGTAATACATCATCTCACAACTAACATATTAGTTGTAATGCTTGCAAGGCTTATGTGATGTGTATTACCGAGAGGGCCCAGAGATACCTCTCCGACTATCGGAGTGACAAATCCTTATCTCGAAATACGCCAACCCAACATCGACCATTGGAGACACCTGTAGTACTCCTTTATAATCACCCAGTTACGTTGTGACGTTTGGTAGTACCCAAAGTGTTCCTCCGGTAAACGGGAGTTGCATAATCTCATAGTCATAGGAACATGTATAAGTCATGAAGAAAGCAATAGCAACATACTAAACGATCGGGTGCTAAGCTAATGGAATGGGTCATGTCAATCAGATCATTCTACTAATGATGTGACCTTGTTAATCAAATAACAACTCATTGTTCATGGTTAGGAAACATAACCATCTTTGATTAACGAGCTAGTCAAGTAGAGGCATACTAGTGACACTTTGTTTGTTTATGTATTCACACATGTATTATGTTTCCGGTAAATACAATTCTAGCATGAATAATAAACATTTATCATGATTATAAGGAAATAAATAATA
>NW_025301770.1:0-876 GCF_018294505.1 Triticum aestivum
CGTGTACAAAACGGACAATCTCTTTCGAAGTATCAGGGTTTCATACGGAAACTCGTTTGTTACAATGGGATTTCATTTTCTTGAACTTATTTGAACTCCATAGTTTTTCTGTGTTCAAAATGCACCATTCAAACCCACATAATCAATTTTCAACCCTTTCTGACTTCATTTGTTATTTTTCATGCATTTACTGATTTTTTTGAGCTATAAGACACTGAAATTGAAAAACACTACAAATGAACTCTGAAAAGGTTGAAAGTTGGCATGGTGTCATCATTTCACCCACATAGCATGTGCAAGAAAGTAGAGAGGCTTACGACAAAAACTGGATGCACTTCGTGTACAAAACGGACAATCTTTTTCGAAGTATCAGGGTTTCATATGAAAACTTGTCTGTTACAAACGGATTTCATTTTCTTGAACATATTTGAACTCCATAATTTTTCCGTGCTCAAAATGCACCATTCATAGCCACATCATCAATTTTCAACCCTTTCTGACTTCATTTGTTATTTTTCATGCATTTACTAATTTTTTTGAGCTATAAGACCCTGAAATTGAAAAGCACTACAAATGAACTCTGAAAAGGTTGAAAGTTGGCATGGTGTCATCATTTCAACCACATAGCACGTGCAAGAAAGTAGAGAGGCTTTCGGCAAAAACTGGATGCACTTCGTGTACAAAACGGACAATCTCTTTCGAAGTATCAGGGTTTCATACGGAAACTCGTTTGTTACAAAGGGATTTCATTTTCTTGAACTTATTTGAACTCCATAGTTTTTCTGTGTTCAAAATGCACCATTCAAACCCACATAATCAATTTTCAACCCTTTCTGACTTCATTTGTTATTTTTCATGCATTTACTGATTTTTTTG
>NW_025301771.1:0-876 GCF_018294505.1 Triticum aestivum
CCTCGACTCGCGTTACCCTAAGATGGACAGGGTGGCAGTGGTCTCACGTGCTCGTCTCGGCGTCCGTCGTCGCTACCGCGACGATTTCCGCCTCGACTCGCGTTACCCTAAGATAGACAGGGTGGCAGTGGTGTCACGTGCTCGTCTCGGCGTCTGTCGTCGCTACCGCGACGACGTCCGCCTCGACTCGCGTTACCCCAAGTTAGACAGGGTGGCAGCGGTGTCACGTGCTCGTCTCGGCGTCCGTCGTCGCTACCGCGACCACGTCCGCCTCGACTGGCGTTACCCTAAGATAGACAGGGTGGCAGTGGTGTCACGTGCTCGTCTCGGCGTCCGTCGTCGCTACCGCGACAACGTCTGCCTTGACTCGCGTTACCCTAAGATAGACAGGGTGGCAGTGGTGTCATGTGCTCGTCTCGGCCTCCGACGTCGCTACGGCGACGACGTCCGCCTCGACTCGCGTTACCCTAAGATAGACAGGGTGGCCCTGGTGTCACGTGCTCGTCTCGGCGGCAGACGTCGCTACCGCGACAACATCCGCCTCGACTCGCGTTACCCTAAGATGGACAGGGTGGCAGTGGTCTCACGTGCTCGTCTCGGCGTCCGTCGTCGCTACCGCGACGATATCCGCCTCGACTCGCGTTACCCTACGATAGACAGGGTGGCAGTGGTGTCACGTGCTCGTCTCGGCGTCGGTCGTCGCTACCGCGACAACGTCCGCCTCGACTCGCGTTACCCCAAGTTAGACAGGGTGGCAGCGGTGTCACGTGCTCGTCTCGGCGTCCGTCGTCGCTACCGTGACAACGTCCGCCTCGACTCGCGTTACCCTAAGATAGACAGGGTGGCAGTGGTGTCACGTGCTCGTCTCGGCGTCCG
>NW_025301772.1:0-876 GCF_018294505.1 Triticum aestivum
GATTTCCATGGTTGTCGAACTCCAAGGTGCGCTTACGTGTCGGTCATCAACAATCACTGTTTGGGCCGATTCTGGCCCGTTTCTTGGACTACTACTCTATTTTGGGGTCTCGGAGTCATTTCCATGATTGACGAACCCCAGGGTGCGTTTACGTGTCGGTCATCAACACTCACATATTTGGCCGAATCGTGTCCGTTTCGTGCACTATTACTCAATGTTTTGGAGACCCAGAGGGATTTCCACGATTGATGAACCCCGGGGTGCATTTATGTGTCTGTCGTCAACACTCACGGTTTTGGCCAATTCTGACATGTTTCGTGGACTATTACTCACGTTTTTGGGGTCCCGAAGTGATTTCCATAGTTGTTGAACTCCAAGGTGTGCTTACGTGTTGGTCATCAACACTCGCAGTTTTGGCCGATTCTGGCCCGTTTCATGGACTATTACTAACCGTTTTGGGGTCCCAAAGCGATTTCCATGGTTGTCGAATTCCAAGGTGCGCTTACATGTCGGTCATCAACAATCACTGTTTGGGCCGATTCTGGCCCGTTTCTTGGACTATTACTCTATTTTGGGGTCTTGGAGTCATTTCCATGATTGACGAACCCTTGGTGCGTTTACGTGTCGGTGATCAACACTCACATATTCGGCCGATTCTAGTCCGTTTTGTGCACTATCACTCAGCGTTTTGGGGACCTAGAGCAATTTCCACGATCGATGAACCCCGGGGTTCGTTTATGTGTCCGTCGTCAACACTGAGAGTTTTGGCCAATTCTGACGGGTTTCGTGGACTATTACTCGCCATTTTGGGGTCCCGAAGCGATTTCCATGGTTGTTGAACCCCAAGGTGTCCTTACGTGTTGGTCATCAACACTC
>NW_025301773.1:0-876 GCF_018294505.1 Triticum aestivum
CCCCCCCTAGATGGGTTCTAGGGGGCCGGCCCCCTTCTCCCTTCCCCCTATAAATAGAGGGGTGAGGGGAGGGCAGCCGCACCACCCTCCAAGGCGCAGCCCTCCCCTCCCCAACACCTCTCCTCCTCCGTTGTGTGCTTGGCGAAGCCCTGTCGGAGTACTGCCTCTCCATCATCACCACGCCGTCGTGCTGCCGGTGGAGCTGTCTTCCTCAACCTCTCCTTCCCCCTTGCTGGATCAAGAAGGAGGAGACGTCTCCCGTCCCGTACGTGTGTTGAACGCGGAGGTGCTGTCCGTTCAGCACTTGGTCATCGGTGATTCGAATCACGTCGAGTACGACTCCATCATCACCTTGCAAGCTTCCGCACGCGATCTACAAGTGGCATGTAGATGCAAACTCTCTCCCTTGACTCGTTGCTTAGATGAACTCATAGATGGATCTTGGTGAAACCATAGGAAAAATTTTAATTTTCTGCAACGTTCCCCAACAGTGGCATCATGAGCTAGGTCTATGCGTAGTTCTCTTTGCACGAGTAGAACACAATTTTGTTGTGGGCGTGGATTTTGTCATCTTACTTGCCTCTACTAGTCTTTTCTTGCTCAACGGTATTGTGGGATGAAGCGGCCCGGACCAACCTTACACGTACGCTTACGTGAGACCGGTTCCACCGACTGACATGCACTAGTTGCATAAGGTGGCTGGCGGGTGTCTGTCTCTCCCACTTTAGTTGGAGCGGAATCGATGAACAGGGCCCTTATGAAGGGTAAATAGAAGTTGACAAAATCACGTTGTGGTGATTCGTAGGTAAGAAAACGTTCTTGCTAGAACCCAATTGCAGCCACGTAAAAGATGCAACAACAATTAGAGGACGTCTA
>NW_025301774.1:0-876 GCF_018294505.1 Triticum aestivum
AGAGTCATTTCCATGATTGACGAACCCCAGGGTGCGTTTACGTGTCGGTCATCAACACTCACATATTTGGCCGAATCTTGTCCGTTTCGTGCACTATTACTCAATGTTTTGGAGACCCAGAGGGATTTCCACGATTGATGAACCCCGGGGTGCATTTATGTGTTTGTCGTCAACACTCACAGTTTTGGCCAATTCTGACATGTTTCGTGGACTATTACTCACGGTTTTGGGGTCCCGAAGTGATTTCCATTGTTGTTGAACTCCAAGGTGTGCTTACGTGTTGGTCATCAACACTCGCAGTTTTGGCCGATTCAGGCCCGTTTCATGGACTATTACTCACCGTTTTGGGGTCCCAAAGCGATTTCCATGGTTGTCGAACTCCAAGGTGCGCTTACGTGCCGGTCATCAACAATCAAAGTTTGGGCCGATTCTGGCCCGTTTCTTGGACTACTACTCTATTTTGGGGTCTCAGAGTCATTTCCATGATTTACGAACCCCAGGGTGCGTTTACGTGTCGGTCATCAACACTCACATATTTGGCCGAATCTTGTCCGTTTCGTGCACTATTACTCAATGTTTTGGAGACCCAGAGGGATTTCCACGATTGATGAACCCCGGGGTGCATTTATGTGTTTGTCGTCAACACTCACAGTTTTGGCCAATTCTGACATGTTTCGTGGACTATTACTCACGGTTTTGGGGTCCCGAAGTGATTTCCATTGTTGTTGAACTCCAAGGTGTGCTTACGTGTTGGTCATCAACACTCGCAGTTTTGGCCGATTCAGGCCCGTTTCATGGACTATTACTCACCGTTTTGGGGTCCCAAAGCGATTTCCATGGTTGTCGAACTCCAAGGTGCGCTTACGTGTCGGTCAT
>NW_025301775.1:0-876 GCF_018294505.1 Triticum aestivum
GAAATTGCTACAGGCCCCAAAACGGTCAGTAATAGTCCATGAAACGGGCCAGAATCGGCCAAAACTGCGATTATTGATGACCGACAGGTAAGTGCACCTTGGCGTTCAGTAACTATGGAAATCACTATGGGACCCCAAAATGGTGAGTAATAGTCCATGAAACGGGTCACAATCGGCCAAAAATGTGTGTGTTGAGGACCGACACGTAAATGCACCTTGAGGTTCAACAACTATGGAAATTGCTACAGGCCCCAAAACGGTGAGTAATAGCCATGAAACGGGTCACAATCAACAAAAACCGAGAGTGTTGATGACCCACACGTAGACGTACCCCGGGGTTCATCAATCATGCAAATCACTTCGAGACCCCAAAACCGAGTAATAGTCCAAGAAACGGGTCAGAATCGGCCCACACTGTGAGTCTGGACGACCAACACGTAAGCACTCCTGGGATTCGACAACCATGGAAATCGCTGTGGGACTCCAAAATGTTGATTAATAGTCCATGAAACGGGTCAGAATCGACAAAAACCGTGAGTCTTGATGACCGACACGTAGTCGCACCCCCGGGGTTTGTCAATCGTGGAAATCACTACGGGACCCCAAACAATGAGTAATAGTCCACTAAACGGGCCAGAATCGGCCAAAAGTGCGAGTGTTGATGACCGACACATAAGTGCACCTTGGGGCTCAACAACTATGGAAATCGCTATGGGACCCCAAAACGGTGAGTAATTGTCCTCGAAACGGGTCAGAATCGATAAAAAACGAGAGTGTTGACGACCGACACAATGACGCACCCCGGGGTTCGTCAATCGTCGAAATCACTCCGGGACCCCAAAATAGTGAGTAATAGTCCATGAAACGGGCCAGAAT
>NW_025301776.1:0-876 GCF_018294505.1 Triticum aestivum
AGATTATAGAGCTAGTTCGACTATAGTGTAAAATTATTTGAACTAGCTTCTAGAGCTAGTTGCAAAATTATTTGAACTAGCTTATAGAGCTAGTTCAACTCTAGTGTAAAATTATTTGTGCTATACTATAGAGCTAGTTCAACTCTAGTGTAAAATTATTTGAACTTGATTATAGAGCTAGTTCAACTCTAGTGTAAAATAATTAGAACTAGCTTATAGAGCTAGTTAAACTCTAGTGTAAAATTATTTCTACAAGACTATAGAGCGAGTTCAACTGAAGTGTACATTTTTTTGTACAAGCTTATAGAGCTAGTTAAACTCTAGTGTAAAATTATTTGTACTACGCTATATAGCTAGTTCAACCCTAGTGTAAAATTATTTGTACTAGGCTATAGAGCTACTTCAACTCTACTGTAAAATAATTTAACTAGCTTATAGAACTAGTTCAACTCTAGGTAAAAAATTTGTACTAGGCTATAGAGCTAGTTCAACTCTAGTGTAAAGTTATTTGTACAAGCTTATAGACCTAGTTCAACTCTAGTATAAAATTTTGTGAACTGGCTTCAAGAGTGAGTTCAAATCTAGTGTAAATATTTGAACTAGCTTATAGAGATAGTTCAACTCTAGTGCAAAATTACTTGTACAAGCTTATAGAGCTAGTTCAACTCTAGTGTCAAATTATTTGTTCTATGCTATAGAGCTAGTTCAACTCTAGTGTAAAATTATTTGAACTAGCCTACAGAGCTAGTTCAACTATATTGTAAAATTATTAGTACTAGGCTATAGAGCTTGTTCAATTCTAGTGTAAAATTATTTGAACTAGCTTATAGAGCTAGTTCAACTATAGTGTAAAATTATTTGTACTAGGCTATAGAG
>NW_025301777.1:0-876 GCF_018294505.1 Triticum aestivum
GGCCGATTCTGGCCCGTTTCATGGACTATTACTCACCGTTTTCGGGTCCCAAAGCGATTTCCATGGTTGTCAAACTCCAAGGTGCACTTACGTGTCGGTCATCAACAATCACAGTTTGGGCCGATTCTGGCCCGTTTCTTGGACTATTACTCTATTTTGGGGTCTCGGAGTCATTTCCACGATTGACGAACCCCGGGGTGCGTTTATGTGTCGGTCATCAACACTCACATATTCGGCCGATTCTAATACGTTTTGTGCACTATTACTCAGCCTTTTGGGGACCCAGAGCGATTTCCACGATTGATGAACCCCGGGGTGCGTTTATGTGTCCGTCGTCAACACTCACAGTTTTGGCCAAATCTGACCTGTTTCGCGGACTATTACTCACCGTTTTGGGGTCCCGTAGCGATTTCCATAGTTGTTGAACCCCAAGATGTGCTTACGTGTGGGTCAACAACACTCGCAGTCTTGGCCGATTCTGGCCCGTTTCATGGACTATTACTCACCGTTTTCGGGTCCCAAAGCGATTTCCATGGTTGTCAAACTCCAAGGTGCACTTACTGTCGGTCATCAACAATCACAGTTTGGGCCGATTCTGGCCCGTTTCATGGACTATTACTCACCGTTTTCGGGTCCCAAAGCGATTTCCATGGTTGTCAAACTCCAAGGTGCACTTACGTGTCGGTCATCAACAATCACAGTTTGGGCCGATTCTGGCCCGTTTCTTGGACTATTACTCTATTTTGGGGTCTCGGAGTCATTTCCACGATTAACGAACCCCGGGGTGCGTTTACGTGTCGGTCATCAACACTCACATATTCGGCCGATTCTAATACGTTCTGTGCACTATTACTCAGCGTTTTGGGGACCCAGAGC
>NW_025301778.1:0-876 GCF_018294505.1 Triticum aestivum
CGACGGCGGCGGCTAGGGTTTGGATCGGTTAGGCTGATACCATGTTAGAAAGGAGAGAGGGATTTGGTGGAATAGTTGTTGTATTGCTTGAGTCTCATGGGCATATATATAGGAGTAGATCCGAACGACGCGATCGCCGTTGGAAGCGCATCTAGCACCCGCTGCTACGCACGTCGCTGACGGCAGTTTCCTTTTTTCTTCGGCCGTTTCCTTTTTTTCGGCAACTAATTAGTGTGCGCATTTAATTATTTTCCTTTTCTATTCAATTTCTCAGTTTCCTTTTTTCTCAGCCGTTTCCTTTTTTCCGACCACTAATTTCTCAGTCCACGCATATGTTTCCTTTTTTTTCTATTCAATTTCTCAAAAAAAGTGTAGAAGCCAGGATTTGAACCTTCCACCTACAGCTAAATTCACAACTCAATAACCACCTGGGCTATCTTGATTTTTTGATTAAATTTCGTCCGATTTCTCTTTTGTACCTTTTGATCTCCGGCCAAAAAAGCTAAAAAGATCTCACGTGTGAGAATGGTGCAGAATATTCGGCAGGAAAATAGCATGATAACTCAAACATGGCGGACCTGATAGCTTATGTACCCCGGTCCAGATAACTTGGTCGGCGAGGATGGGGGTGGGGCAAGTCGCTGAAACATGCCACGGTAACTTCTGTGCAAATAACATGATAACTCATACATGGTAGACCTGATAACTTTGTCGGAGGGGTTGGGGGTGGGGGTGTCGTTGAAACGTACGACGGTAACTTCTATGCAAATAACATGATAACTCACACATCGTAAACATGATAAATTATGTACTAGTACTGGTAACTTCTATGCAAATAATATGATAACTCACACATCATAGACATTAAATTATGTA
>NW_025301779.1:0-876 GCF_018294505.1 Triticum aestivum
AAAGAGATTGTCCATTTTGTACACGAAGTGCATCCAGTTTTTGCCGTAACCCTCTCTACTTTCTTGCACATGCTATGTGGGTGAAATGATGATACCATGCCAACTTTCAACCTTTTCAGAGTTCATTTGAAATGCTTTTCAATTTCAGGGTCTTATAGCACAAAATAATCAGTAAATGCACGAAAAATAACAAATGAAGTCAGAAAGGGTTGAAAATTGATTATGTGTCTCTGAATGGTGCATTTTGAACCCAAAAAACTATGGAGTTCAAATAAGTTCAAAAAAATGAAATCCCTTTGTAACAGACGAGTTTCCGTATGAAACCGTGATACTTCGAAAGAGATTGTCCGTTTTGTACACGAAGTGCATCCAGTTTTTGCCATAACCCTCTCTTCTTTCTTGCACATGCTATGTGGGTGAAATGATGATACGATGCCAACTTTCAACCTTTTCAGAGTACATTTGAAATGCTTTTCAATTTCAGGGTCTTATAACTCAAAATATTCAGTAAATGCATGAAAAATAACAAATGAACTCAGGGAGGGTAGAAAATTGATTATGTGGCTTTGAATGGTGCATTTTGAACACACAAAAACTATGGAGTCCAAATAAGTACAAAAAATGAAATCCCTTTGTAACAGACGAGTTTCCGTTTGAAACCCTGATACTTCAAAAGAGATTGTCGGTTTTGTACACGAAGTGCATCCAGGTCTTGCCTTAACCCTCTCTACTTTCTTGCACATGCTATGTGGGTGAAATGATGATACCATGCCAACTTTCAACCTTTTCAGAGTTCATTTGAAATGCTTTTCAATTTTAGGTTCTTATAGCTCACAATATTCAGTAAGTGCATGAAAAATAACAAATGAAGTCAGA
>NW_025301780.1:0-876 GCF_018294505.1 Triticum aestivum
TGGAGCTGGGAGGGGCAAGGATAAGGGACGAACATGTCGGATGCGATCATACCAGCACTAAAGCACCGGATCCCATCAGAACTCCGAAGTTAAGCGTGCTTGGGCGAGAGTAGTACTAGGATGGGTGACCTCCTGGGAAGTCCTCGTGTTGCATTCCCGTTTTAATTTTTTTCGCGCCGCTTGCAAAACAAAACGCACGTGTAAGTAATATATTTACCGTGTTTTATTATTTTGCACGAGTGCGGTAAGTCATAGCTGGGTGCTCACGATTCACGGGTCCAGCGTCGGCGTTGTGGCGCGGCAAGCGTGCATTGGTGCGGTTGAGAGGGAGGGGTGGAAACCGCGTTAAACTCGTCTCCGTAGTTGAGAGGGAGCGGCCAAAGCAATGTACAATCGTCTTTGTAGTGGAGATGGAAGGGGCAAGGATAAGGGACGAAGACCGGGGTAACATGTCGGATGCGATCATACCAGCACTAAAGCACCGGATCCCATCAGAACTCCGAAGTTAAGCGTGCTTGGGCGAGAGTAGTACTAGGATGGGTGACCTCCTGGGAAGTCCTCGTGTTGCATTCCCTTTTTAATTTTTTCGCGCCGCTTGCAAAACAAAACGCACGTGTAAGTAATATATTTACCGTGTTTTATTATTTTGCACGAGTGCGGTAAGTCATAGCTGGGTGCTCACGATTCACGGGTCCAGCGTCGGCGTTGTGGCGTGGCAAGCGTGCACTGGTGCGGTTGAGAGGGAGGGGTGGAAACCGCGTTAAACTCGTCTCCGTAGTTGAGAGGGAGCGGCCAAAGCAATGTACAATCGTCTTTGTAGTGGAGCTGGGAGGGGCAAGGATAAGGGACGAAGACCGGGGTAACATGTCGGATGCG
>NW_025301781.1:0-876 GCF_018294505.1 Triticum aestivum
GAAGTAAGAAAGGATTGAAAAATGATGATGTGGCTTTGAATGGTGCATTTTGAACACACAAAAAGTCAGGAGTTCAAATAAGTTTTAAAAAATGAAATCCCTTTGTAACAGACGAGTTTCCGTATGAAATCCTGATACTTTGAAAGAGATTGTCCGTTTTGTACACGAAGTGCATCCAGTTTTTGCCCTAACCCTCTCAACTTTCTTGCACATGCTATGTGGATGAAATGATGATACCATGCCAACTTTCAACCTTTTCAGAGTTCATTTGAAATGCTTTTCAATTTTAGGGTCTTATAGCTCAAAATAATTAGTAAATGCATGAAAAATAACTAATGAAGTCAGAAAGGATTGAAAAATGATGATGTGGCTTTGAGTGGTGCATTTTCAACACACAAAAAGTCAGGAGTTCAAATAAGTTCTAAAAAATTAAATCCCTGTGTAACAGACGACTTTCCGTATGAAATCCAGATAATTTGAAAGAGATTGTCCGTTTTGTACACGAAGTGCATCCAGTTTTTGCCGTAACCCTCTCAACTTTCTTGCACATGCTATGTGGATGAAATGATGATACCATGCCAACTTTCAACCTTTTCAGAGTTCATTTGAAATGTTTTTCAATTTTAGGGTCTTATAGCTCAAAATAATTACTAATGCATGAAAAATAACAAATGAAGTCAGAACAGATTGAAAAATGATGATGTGGCTTTGAATGGTGCATTTTGAACACACAAAAAGTCAGGAGTTCAAATAAGTTTAAAAAAATATAATCCCTTTGTAACAGACGAGTTTCCGTATGAAATCCTGATACTTTGAAAGAGATTGTCCGTTTTGTACACGAAGTGCATCCAGTTTTTGCCGTAACCCTCTCAACTT
>NW_025301782.1:0-876 GCF_018294505.1 Triticum aestivum
GGCTTCTCTCCCTCTCCCCACAGAAATAAAATACTCCAGTGTAAACCCAATTATCGGGAATTAAAATGCCGCTGAGTTATATAACCAAACCTCTTAAGAATAAACGAAACAGTAGGTGATAACATCAATGGTTGTTCTCTAGCGGTGGGCATCTTGCAATAAGAAATTCTAATTATTTGAAAACTAGCAGATAACATCGACGCTACTAATTGTGAGTTTCCATGGTGTGGGGTTCTTTTAGGTGCTTCTGAATGTTTGAATGGAGTTGAAACCTACTCCAGAAACTAAACTGCACATAACATTTTGTGCAGCTGTAGGTATATCTTGATGCAAGGTAGTCGACTTAGTCACTTGCAAATATCATTCTCAAGATGACTGATGAGACATAACAAATGTGAAAAGCCCCCGCAAAAAGGAAAAAAGGTATGTGACAATTGATTACTGCAAAATCTCATGATAAACCAAAATATTACACATGGTGCATTGTGAAACTAATATAAAGTTATCAAGCAGCAGACCGGTTTCTTCCATGACATGAAACAAGCGAACAATTGGATGGTGTGACAAACAAACAATTCGGATACAGGTAAAACTTGCCCTGCACTCCATTAAACTCCAGAATGATGCCTGCAGTCTGCAGATCACAACAACTAAATTACCAAACACCACAAGCAAGTCATAGAATCGCCCTAAGGAGATCGGAGAGCAACATTTCCATACCAAGCATGGATCAAAGGATCTATACCCTATAACCTTAGATCACCACGTGCGCGGGTGGGTTTAGGGTTACCTCCTCGTAGAGAGGCAGGGGTCGAGGCGGCGTCGGGGCGGCGGGGCAGCGTCCGGGCGGCGGGGTCGGGGCGGCGTCCGGGGCGG
>NW_025301783.1:0-876 GCF_018294505.1 Triticum aestivum
AGTGCTTTGGGTGTGCCAAACGTCACAACGTAACTGGGTGACTATAAAGGTGCACTACGGGTATCTCCGAAAGTGTCTGTTGGGTTGGCACGGATCGAGACTGGGATTTGTCACTCCGTGTGATGGAGAGGTATCTCTGGGCCCACTCGGTAATGCATCATCATAATGAGCTCAATGTGACTAAGGCGTTAGTCACGGGATCATGCATTGCGGTACGAGTAAAGAGACTTGCCGGTAACGAGATTGAACAAGGTATTGGGATACCGACGATCGAATCTCGGGCAAGTAACATACCGATTGACAAAGGGAATTGCATACGGGATTGATTGAATCCTCGACACCGTGGTTCATCCGATGAGATCATCGTGGAACATGTGGGAGCCAACATGGGTATCCAGATCCCGCTGTTGGTTATTGATCGGAGAGGCGTCACGGTCATGTCTGCATGTCTCCCGAACCCGTAGGGTCTACACACTTAAGGTCCGGTGACGCTAGGGTTGTAGAGATATATGTATGCGGAAACCCGAAAGTTGTTCGGAGTCCCGTATGAGATCCCGGACGTCACGAGAGGTTCCGGAATGGTCCGGAGGTGAAGAATTATATATAGGAAGTCCAGTTTCGGCCACCGGAAAAGTTTCGGGGGTTACCGGTATTGTACCGGGACCACCGGAAGGGTCCCGGGGGTCCACCGGGTGGGGCCACCTATCCCGGAGGGCCCCGTGGGCTGAAAGTGGAAGGGAACCAGCCCTTAGTGGGCTGGGGCGCCCCCCTTGGGCCTCCCCCCATGCGCCTAGGGTTGGGAACCCTAGGGGGAGTTCCCCCTTGCCTTGGGGGGCAAGGCAACCCCTTCCCCCCTTGTGGCCGCCGCCCCCCCTT
>NW_025301784.1:0-876 GCF_018294505.1 Triticum aestivum
TCTGATGGGATCCGGTGCTTTAGTGCTGGTATGATCGCATCCGACATGTTACCCCCGTCTTCGTCACTTATGCTTGCCCCTCCCAGCTCCACTACACACACGATTGCACATTCCTTTGGCCGCTCCCGCTCAACTACGGAGACGAGTTTTACCACGGTTCAACTGCACCAGTGCCTATTTACCATGGTTTCGACCCCTTTCAGAACACGCTTGCCGCCGCTAGACGCGTGAATAATGAGCAGCGAGCTAAAACTTACCGTAAACGTGCAAAATAATAGAACGTGCTAAACGTACGTCGCGCTCGTGCGTTTTGTTTTGCACGCGGTGCAAAAAAATTAAAAAGGGAATGCAACACGAGGACTTCCCAGGAGGTCACCCATCCTAGTACTACTCTCGCCCAAGCACGCTTGCACCTCGGAGCTCTGATGGGATCCGGTGCTTTAGTGCTGGTATGATCGCATCCGACCTGTTACCCCCGTCTTCGTCCCTTATGCTTGCCCCTCCCAGCTCCACTACACACACGATTGCACATTCCTTTGTCCGCTCCCGCTCAACTACGGAGACGAGTTTTACCACGGTTCAACTGCACCAGTGCCTATTTACCATGGTTTCGACCCCTTTCAGAACACGCTTGCCGCCGCTAGACGCGTGAATAATGAGCAGCGAGCTAAAACTTACCGTAAACGTGCAAAATAATAAAACGTGCTAAACGTACGTCGCGCTCGTGCGTTTTGTTTTGCACGCGGTGCAAAAAAATTAAAAAGGGAATGCAACACGAGGACTTCCCAGGAGGTCACCCATCCTAGTACTACTCTCGCCCAAGCACGCTTAACTTCGGAGTTCTGATGGGATCCGGTGCTTTAGTGCTGGTATGAT
>NW_025301785.1:0-876 GCF_018294505.1 Triticum aestivum
GGTGCGTTTATGTATCGTTGATCAATAACCCTAGGTTTTACTGATTCAGGGCTCTTTCATGGACTATTACTCACCGTTTTGCAGTCCCAAAGCGATTTCGATGCTTGTCGAACCCCAAGATGTGCTTACGTGCTGGTCGTCAAGACTCGCAGATTGGGCCGATTCTGGCCCGTTTCCTGGACTATTACTCAGTTTCGGGGTCCCGAAGTGATTTCCACGATTGACGTACACCGGGGTGCATTTACGTGTCGGTCATCAACACTCACAATTTTGGCCGATTTTGGTACGTTTTGTGCACTGTTACTCACCGTTGTGGGGTCCCGGAGCGATTTCCATGATTGACGATCCCTTGGGTGTGTTTACGTGCCCGTCGTCAACCCTCACAGTTTTAGCCAATTCTGACCCGTTTCGTGAACTATTACTCACCGTTTTGGGATCCCAAAGCGATTTCCATAGTTAGTGAACCCCAAGGTGCGCTTACATGTCGGTCATCAACAGTCACCGTTTTGGCCGATTCTGGCCCGTTTTCTGGACTATTACTCACTTTTTTGGGGTCCCAGAGTGATTTCCATGATTAACGAACCCTGAGGTGCGTTTACGTGTCAGACATCAACACTCGCGGTTTTTGACGATTCTGGCCCGTTTCATGGACTATTACTCACCGTTTTGCGGTCACGAAGCGATTTCCATCGTTGTTGAACCCCAAGGTGCGCTTACGTGTTGGTCATCAACTCTCATAGTATTGGCCAATTCTGGCCCGTTTCGTGGACTATTACTGACTGTTTTGGGGTCCCGGAGTGATTTCCACGATTAACAAACCCCATGGTGCGTTTAAGTGTCGGTCATCAACACTCGTGGTTTTTGTCGATTCTGGGC
>NW_025301786.1:0-876 GCF_018294505.1 Triticum aestivum
ACCCCGCTCCGCCCCGCTGCCGTCTCCGGTGGGCGCGGTTCCGCCACCGCCCGGCGCCGCCGTTCCGGCCACCAGGACGCCGCCCCCGCCGGCCGCCGTCCCCGCCTTCGCCGGCGTCGCCTCGGGAGGCGCGCCCCGACCCCGGCTGCTACAGTGCCCGAACCCTAGATCTCGGATCTAAACTGAGGGTTGACTTTTTCCTCTCCCCGTAATTTTTTTTAAGCAAACTTTGACTGCTTGTATCTCCGCAACCGTAGCTCCGTTTTAGGCGTATGATATGTCAAAATCTTCGTCTCGACATGTACATCATTTCGTTCCATTGCATCATTTGCATTTGAGGTCATCTTGATACCCAAAATGCTGGTAGAAGGAGGCTTCGTGAGTTAATCTGCAGATCCGTTAGTTCATCATGCACTTTTGTCATTTTTGCTATAATTAATTCGTGCATGATATGCCTGTGCCCCTTTGGGATGTTTTGTGAAGCATTTTGTCTTCTTTCCAGAGGTGCCACCCATGCATTTTTAGGATGTGTGTGTTGTCTTAGGCAAGCTTGCGAAGTAGGGTACCTGAGATTGCAGATTTCAGGGACTTAGTGATTTTCACTAAGTCTGGGATATTCTAGTTCATGATGCTATATGTCCAGCTTGTTTCCTAGTGATCCGTGCCTCTTTTGAGGATGATCAGTAAGGGAGTTTTGATATTTAAGTTATGCTCTATCCATCCATGTCTTTGTTGGCATTTGTGGAGTGCTCTAGGTTGACTCAATCGAGCTCAACTTTTGCTTCGTTGTTAATCTGGGCAGATCGTTAACTTGTTTGCGATTTCGCCGATGCTACCGTTAGTGTTCCATGCATGTTATGCCTTCGTTCTTGCCAT
>NW_025301787.1:0-876 GCF_018294505.1 Triticum aestivum
CGAACTGGGCAGCAGCAGTGTCGGTCTCGTAGTCTACCGGAGAGAAGAGGGGGAAGAAACAGTAAATACAATGCAAACATAAGCATGATGATGCGTGACATGACAGTGAGCGGTGCTAGGGGTGTCCTAACGCGACAGTAGGTGGTACCGGTGAAGGGGGGGACATCCGGGAGGTATTCCCGATGTTTCGCGTTTTCGGACAGACGGACCGGAGGGGGAAAGTTGCTAGTTCGATAGGTTAGGGAGGTGTGGTGGATGAACGGACTGCGTATTCGGATTCGTCTCGTCGTTCTGAGCAACTTTCATATAGAAAACATTTTCATCCGAGTTACGGTTTAAAAGATATGAATTTTCAAAGTTTATTTGAATTTCTGGAATTATTTATATTAAGAAAAATGAATTATGACGTCAGCATGAGGCAATGCTGACGTCAGCAGGTCAACAGGTCGGCTGACCAGTCAAACCAGACAGGTGGGTCCAGTGGGACCCACATGTCAGCCTCTGTTAGTCTAATACTTAATTAAACTAATCTAACAGTATAATTAGAGGGGTGGGCCCCATATGTCAGTGAGTGATTAGTTAATTTAATTATTTTTATTTATAAAACATTTTCTTTTTTATATTTTTGCGGCGGGGCCCGCATGTCAGTGACTGGGCCTGCCCAGTCAGCAGTTGACTGGGTCAACCCAGTCAACTGGGGCCCGTGGGGGCCACTGGCAGGGGCACTGGGGTGGCCCCAGGCCAGCCACGTCGGCGGCCGGCGCCGGAGCAACGCCGGCGACCAAAACGCACGGCGGCGCGGCTCGGGAGGGGTACGGGTTTCACGCACAGGGGGTCTTCGGGGGCGTGGCTGGGCGCGTTCGACGCGGCTCGGCG
>NW_025301788.1:0-876 GCF_018294505.1 Triticum aestivum
TTATAATAAATAGATAGATTTGATTGTTTGTTGGATTGTTGTGTGATTGATTGACTGAAAGTGAGTGGAATTCGAAACTTTTGAAAGTTAAATGAGAGGGAATAAAAGGACTTTCCCAAACTTTCATTTTGGCTGTTATGATCTCCATGAATTCAAATTCTTTTCATCACAAAAACCCTGGAGAGAAGATGACATGACTTCTTCCATTTATTTAAATGACGAGGGGTGTTGAAAATATTTGAATTTTATTTGAAAATATTTTTCATTTCTGAAACTTTATGCGACTCAATGATTTTCACGAGAGAAGATAAAATGACTTCTTCAAAACAAAGGAAATATGAGTTGGGAGTTTCAAAGGATTTATTCAAAGTCCCGTTGCAATTATTTTTCAATATTGGAGTTATTTGAGTTTTATTCAAATTATTTTCTCCAAAAACAAAATATACAGAAAATAGGGTAACATGATTCCCTACATCAGAAAATTGGAGAGAAATAAATTTGAAATCATTTTGGTATTTTTAAAATGATTTTTATTGGATTTTATTAAGGCAGCAGCACTGTTTGATTTATTAAAATTTGTGTGGATTTTATTTGACTTTACAAAAATGTCCACGTTGTAGGAAATCTTTTTCTGAAATTTTTTATATATTATATGCCTATATATATTTTATTTATTTCGTTTTTATTATTTTTCTTTGTCTGAGAAATGTTTTATAAAAAAAAAACTTCGCCCGCGAACTGGGCCGGCCCAGCCGAAGCCAGGCCAAGGCCCAGCTCCGCGCACCGCCATCGTCCCCGTCGCCGAGCAGGACTCCGGCCGGAGTCCGAGCCGCGCCCGCCGCCGCCTTGCCCCTTCCCCACGCCTCCCAAGGCCAC
>NW_025301789.1:0-876 GCF_018294505.1 Triticum aestivum
CCTCCTAGGTCCGCCGTCGCCGCCCTACTCCCATCAGGCCCCATCGTCGCCGCCTAGGTCTGATACCATGTTGTAGTCGCAGGAGCCCCCCTCTCTCTTGGTAGCCTTTTCTGTGTGTGTGGCTGCTCTACTTGGGAACGGGAGGACTGATGCCTTCTTCTAGGTCAGCACCTCCTCATGGGCTTGGGCCCTAAGTGACAAAGCTAGATGGGCTTGGCCCATACCGGTTCAACAGAACCTTTTAGATTTTAATCTTTGCTCGATCAAATCTTCAGTTGTACTGCCAATTTTTTCCTTTTCAACTGCAGGGGTACATGTTTTAATCTGCTCTAGCACCTTATCCAGATTGAAACTGAAAGACACACATATCCAAATCATGACTGGAAAATGATTCAGCACTTGCTGGTTGCGATATATGTGTTGTATGAGAGTTGTTTTCCCCATTCCCCCCGAACCAACAACCGGAAGCACAGTTATACCCTTGTCACAGTATTGACCCTTGGTGATGTCCTTTATGATGCTATCCATGACACGGTCCCTCCCATACAGTTTTGGCTCATCAATTCGACCCTTGGTGATAGGACGACACTGGGCAATGTTCGAGACACTTCTAGGGTCACAACTCTGCAAAAGGCCATTAACATCCTTGCGCACAAGCTGCAATTTCTCTATGATGTCCTTCATCTTTCGAGAGAAATCAACCCTATTAAACTCAAACTTTGGCATTTCTTGCACACTGCCACAATCTTTCTCACGAATATGTGGATCCTGGGAGGATGCGCAAGGGAGGAGTTTACCAATCAGCTTGGGCATGCATCCGCTGACTTCTTGAATGGTGTCTTGTGCTGAGGAGGATTCGTCGGGTGACCTTGGCCG
>NW_025301790.1:0-876 GCF_018294505.1 Triticum aestivum
GTGTACAAAACGGACAATCTCTTTGAAAGTATCAGGAATTCATACGGAAACTCGTCTGTTACAAAGGGATTTCATTTTTTAAAACTTATTTGAACTCCCGACTTTTTGTGTGTTCAAAATGCACCATTCAAAGCCACATCATCATTTTTCAGTCCTTTCTGACTTCATTTGTTATTTTTCATGCATTTACTAATTATTTTGAGCTATAAGACCCTAAAATTGAAAAGCATTTCAAATGAACTCTGAAAAGGTTGAAAGTTGGCATCGTATCATAATTTCATCCACATAGCATGTGCAGGAAAGTTGAGAGGGTTACGGCAAAAACTGGATGCACTTTGTGTACAAAACGGATAATCTCTTTCAAAGTATCAGGATTTCATACGGAAACTCGTCTCTTACAAAGGGATTTCATTTTTTAAAACTTATTTGAACTCCTGACTTTTTGTGTGCTCAAAATGCACCATTCACAGCCCATCATCATTTTTCAATCCTTTCTAACTTCATTTGTTTTTTTTCATGCATTTCCTAATTATTTTGAGCTATAAGACCCTAAAATTGAAAAGCATTTCAAATGAAATCTGAAAAGGTTGAAAGTTGGCATGGTATCATCATTTCATCCACATAGCATGTGCAAGAAAGTTGAGAGGGTTACAGCAAAAACTGGATGCACTTCGTGTACAAAACAGACAATCTCTTCCAAAGTATCAGGATTCCATACGGAAACTATTCTGTTACAAAGGGATTTCATTTTTAAAACTTATTTGAACTCCTCACTTTTTGTGTGTTCAAAATGCACCATTCAAAGCCACATCATCATTTTTCAATCCTTTCTGACTTCATTTGTTATTTTTCATGCATTTACTAATTATTTTGAGC
>NW_025301791.1:0-876 GCF_018294505.1 Triticum aestivum
CAGCTCTTTCATTGCATGTATTTATAATTATCCTCACTATATTATGCAGATTGAAGATCGCCGAATTGAAGAAAAGATAAATCGGTGATATTGGGTTCATTAACACAAACCTCATAGATGCAACTGAGGTTAAATATCATGCTGAAAATACCGAGGCCAACTTGCTACGATCGTTGGTAATAAATGAGAACAAAGATATAATACTCTTTCCTTACAACTTCAAGTGAGTGTTACTGTCTTGTGCATATTCGGTTTCCTTTATTAGTCCAGGTTATAGTACTGTAATTGATGACTTATGCATGCGTGCGCAGCTTCCACTATATTCTCCTAGAGATTAAGCTTGAGCAAGGAGTAGTAACCGTCTTAGACTCGAGACGAAAAGAACCCCAGGACTATGCGGACATGACTCAAATGCTCGAGAAGTAAGTTAAATCGATCATTATCCACCATATCAGCAACTTTGTTCATTTCCTGATATCAAGTAATTGTTTTCTTTGTCTGGCATTGTTTGGAGAAAATTCACCAAAAAAGCTCCGGGACTGCCGAAGAAGCAGCAATTTAAACACCCAAAAGTAAGTACTATAGTAGCTTGTTCCGCGCATCTCCTAGTGATTCAAGCGCTAGTTTCATCAATACCATTTAGCATGCTTGCTTATCAGTTTCATTGACCTCTATTTCTTGTAAAATGGTTGTGGCAGGAACCCGGGAATAATTACTGTGGATACTACGTTTGCGAGTCCATCCGCTACACGACCTGTGAGCGGGGATACTCTGACGAACAATATGAAGTGCGTAAGCAATAATATTCACAATTTTATTTTATTACCATCATTTGTGTTGAGTTTCATTTATTCATATATATATATATATATATAT
>NW_025301792.1:0-876 GCF_018294505.1 Triticum aestivum
GCTTTGCCTGATTCGACCAAAGAAACCTTATTCATGGTTGACCTGGACGACAGGTTAACCACAGACATGTTTGACCTTTGATAGTTGACTTTCAAAAAGGTTCATCTTTGTAGAAAAGTTTATGAATTTGAAAAAATATTCACGGATTTACAAAATGTTAACAAAGTGAAGAATACCATGAATTGAGAAAGTTTTCATGAATTTTGGAAAAAAAGTTTAAGGATTTCAAAAGAGTTTATCTATTTCGAAAAGTCTATCAACTTTGAAAAACATGCATTCATTTTGAAAAAAAATCGTCAATTTTGAGAAAAAGTTCCATTGGTTTTGAAAAAACTTCATCCAATTTGAAAAAAAGTTCATTGATTTTGAAACGAAGTTCATCAATTTTTTAGTTTTACAAATTTGAAGAAAAGTTCTCGATTGTGGAAAAACTTCACCAAATTTTTAAAATTGTTTACAAATTTGAAAAAACTTCATTTGTTTCTTAGAAAAAGAAATCAAAAAAGTTTGCACATTGCAAGAGAAAATGGAAAATAAAAAAGGAACATAAAAGACGTTTGGAAAAACGAGAAAAAAAGAACAAGAAAAATGTAAAAAGAAAGAAGGAAAAGAAACGTGGATGTAAGAAAAGAGCTAGAAAGACGCTTGTATTCACGTCAACTTGGGTGGCTACTTGGTCACGGCGTTGCAATATGAACAATAGGTAGCTGGCTCGATTACCACCACTCACATATTTACATGATTTCCGGCGATGTGCTTTCAATAGGTAGTCTCTCGGAGATGCTCATAGGGGTAGGGTGTGCGTGTGTGCGTTCATATGGATAGGGGTGAGTGTATGCGCGTGTATATGAGCGCTTCTGTCTGTACTGATGCTAA
>NW_025301793.1:0-876 GCF_018294505.1 Triticum aestivum
ACTGGTTCTCCTGGACCCCACTTAACAGTACGGTGGTTCCTATGACTCAACACAAAAGAAAAAGAACTACAAAAGATCTAAGTCTTCGAGCTCCATAGGCTTCATAACGTGTCTTCTTTTGTCATAGTCTTCAATGTGAATATCTTCATATACCACCTTTGGCTTCAATGTCTTCATACATTTTTAGGGGTCATCTCTGGTAGTAAAACCGAATCAATGAGGGACTTCTACCTGTGTTATCCTGCAATTCTCACAAACACATTAGTCCCTCAACTAGGTTTGTCGTCAATACTCCAAAACCAACTAGGGGTGGCACTAGATGCACTTACAATCTCCCCCTTTTTGGTGATTGATGACAAACTAGTTGAAGTTTTCAACGGGGAATATAGTCTGTGAAATTGTAAAGGATAAGGAATTGTCTTCATAAGTTTCAAGGGCTCCCCCTGAAGATGTGCCTATAAGTTAATTTGCTTTTGGAATGCAAATGCACATGGCAGGTTGTACTTGTGGAGATCCAATTCAGCTTATGATGACAATCCACTATGCATGTGAAAGTATATGAAGATAATGACATGCATAATGGAAAATGGACGTCTGCAGAATGAGATAAGTGCGGAATTTATCGTCGCACATGCGGAATTTATCTTCGCAAACAGGGTGACAAACAAGTAGCAGACGGCCATCGAGTTTTAGTGTTACAACTCAAAGAACCAAATGAGGCAAAAACGAGAATTGTAAGCACGAAGCAAAATATAGCAAAACATAAAGCACCCGCCCATATGGACCCGCTTGAAGACTATCAACCCATATGCTTGTCCCCCTTTTGTCAGCAAGGACCAAAAAGGTTTGAAGACATAGAGTGTCTACTCGTTCCCA
>NW_025301794.1:0-876 GCF_018294505.1 Triticum aestivum
GACTTGATACACCAGCCCCTGGCGCCTCCATCTCCCCCCGTTACGTCTCTCCCTCGTAGTCTCGGCGAAGCCCTGCTGCTGTGACGCCCTGCATCCACCACCACGCCGTCGTGCTGCTGGATCTTCATCAACCTCTCCTTCCCCCTTGCTGGATCAAGAAGGAGGAGACGTCTCCCGTCCCGTACGTGTGTTGAACGCGGAGGTGCCGTCCGTTCGGCGCTGGTCATCGGTGATTTGGATCACGTCGAGTACGACTACATCATCACCTTGCAAGCTTCCGCACGCGATCTACAAGTGGTATGTAGATGCAAACTCTCTCCCTTGACTCGTTGCTTAGATGAACTCATAGATGGATCTTGGTGAAACCGTAGGAAAAATTTTAATTTTCTGCAACGTTCCCCAACAGTGGCATCATGAGCCAGGTTTATGCGTAGTTCTCTTTGCACGAGTAGAACACAATTTTGTTGTGGGCGTGGATTTTGTCATCTCACTTGCCTCTACTAGTCTTTTCTTGATCAACGGTATTGTGGGATGAAGCGGCCCGGACCAACCTTACACGTACGCTTACGTGAGACCGGTTCCACCGACTGACATGCACTAGTTGCATAAGGTGGCTGGCGGGTGTCTGTCTCTCCCACCTTAGTTGGAGCGGAATCGATGAACAGGGCCCTTATGAAGGGTAAATAGAAGTTGACAAAATCACGTTGTGGTGATTCGTAGGTAAGAAAACGTTCTTGCTAGAACCCAATTGCAGCCACGTAAAAGATGCAACAACAATTAGAGGACGTCTAACTTGTTTTTGCAGCGATTGATCATGTGATGTGATATGGCCAGAAGTTGTGATGAATGATGAATTGTGATGTATGAGATCATGTT
>NW_025301795.1:0-876 GCF_018294505.1 Triticum aestivum
TGTGATAACACCGCAGGTCTTGCTGATAAACTGCCGAACGAGCCAAAGCCATGTCCCGCTTCTCATCTAATAGGTCCAGCGCCTCTTGGCGTGCTTGCTCATTGTCCGCTTCAACATAATTGGCAACCCGGAGCGAGTCATGACGAATATCACTTGGAAGGACGGCCTCTGCCCCGTAAACCATGAAGAAAGGTGTATAACCCATAGATCGGTTTGGGGTGGTGTTTATACTCCATAACACAGATGGTAATTCTTCCA
Organism: Triticum aestivum; assembly: GCF_018294505.1. Classification (NCBI taxonomy): domain Eukaryota; kingdom Viridiplantae; phylum Streptophyta; class Magnoliopsida; order Poales; family Poaceae; genus Triticum; species Triticum aestivum. The sequence continues at coordinate 259 of NW_025301795.1, forward strand.
CCCAGCAACCCGGCATCTGCTTCAAAGGAACCATAAGCCGGGGCTTGATACCCTTCAAGATTTCTTGATTAGCTCTCTCCGCTTGACCATTAGACTGCGGGTGAGCCACGGACGCTACATCAAGCCTGATGTGATCTCGTTGACAAAATTCCTCCATCTCACCTTTAGAAAGGTTCGTGCCATTATCTGTGATGATGTTGTGTGGAAAGCCAAAACGGAAGATGATCTTTTTGAGAAATTGAACCGCCGTGGCTGCGTCACACTTACTGACGGGCTCCGCTTCAACCCATTTAGTGAATTTGTCAACCGCCACCAACAGGTGGGTCTTCTTATCCTTAGAGCGCTTAAAAGGTCCCACCATATCAAGCCCCAAGGTAGCAAACGACCAAGTGATAGGAATCATCGGTAGCTCTTGAGCCCGAATATGAGCTCGGCGTGAAAACTTCTGACAAGCGTCGCACCGCTTTACCAGATCCTCCACATCAGCATGAGCTGTCAACCAATAAAACCCATGACGAAAAGCTTTAGCCACCAGGGATTTTGAACCAGCATGGTGACCACAGTCCTCTTCATGGATTTCACGTAGAATCTCTTGTCCTTCTTCAGGAGAAACACAAC
>NW_025301796.1:0-876 GCF_018294505.1 Triticum aestivum
ATATATATATATATATATATATATATATATATATATATATATTAGTGGCAAACGTAGAACTAGCCTGCTAATCACAATAAGGAATCATGTTAGTGGCCTCGACGCTGCTTCTCTAGGGTTTGGGGTCACCTCGACACAACAACGCTTCAAAGGTTTGGGGTGGCCTTAACGATAATGCTCTTTTAACTTGGTAAATTTGGGTGGCCTCGAGAGAGTTAATTCGTCGGGTAGGGGCGCGGCGGGAGGGGGTAGGAGACCAACATCGTTTTCTCTCTAGGGTTTGGGTGTCCTCGAGAGTTTTGGTCGAGCGAGAGGGTCGAGGTAGGGTATATATATCGACCGCCCCTCATGTCGAAGTTATTTCGAGGGGGTTATATCGACAACAACGAGAAAGGAAAATAATTAAGGAAAAGGAAGAAAAGAGGAAGAAGGAAGAGGGAAGAAGAAGAAGAAAAAAAAGAGGAGAAGAAGAAAGGAATAGAGGAGAAGAAGAAAAAATAGAATTTTTTTTCTATTTTTTTTTCTTCTCCTCTATTCCTTTCTTCTTCTCCTCTTCTTTTTCTTCTTTTTCCTCTTCTTATTTATTTCTCCTCTTCTTCCTCTCCTCTTCTTCATCTTCTTATTTTCCTTTTTCCTCTCATTCTTTTTCTTCTTCTTTCTTCCTTCTTACTTCTTCCTCTTTTCTTCCTTTTCCTTATTTTACTTTAAATTTCTCCTCTACACTAACCTAAAATGCACTAACCTAAAATCGATATCTACTAACAACCTAAATAAAAAATTAACACATATATGAAAAAACATATATAAACAAAAAAATGCTATGAACATTATATTCATGCATACATATATATATAGCCACATCCATTCATCATTATA
>NW_025301797.1:0-876 GCF_018294505.1 Triticum aestivum
GGCGCGCCCCTACCTCGTGGGCCCCTAGTGCGCCCCTCTACTTATTCGAGCACCCACACACTCCTTCTTCCTCCCAAAAAAATCACCAACCAGCTCAAGCACGAGTTCTAGCTCATCTTGCTGCCATTTTCGATCTCCTTGGTCAAATCTCCACTCACAAAACTGCTTTGGGAGATTGTTCTTTGGTATGTGACTCCTCCAATGGTCCAATTAGTTTTTGTTCTAGTGCCTTATTCATTGCAAAAAATTTACTGCCTCGGTGACCCCGTTCTTGAGCTTGCATGTCAAATTTATTTGGTCCCAAGTAGTTCTAATGCATGACATAGTCTCTTGGCACTTGTGGGAATAATTGCTATCAATTTTGTTGAGTTTGGTTCACTTCTATTTTGAGTTACTAAAAATTTCAGAAATTTTTAGAAAATGATGAAGATATTTTTGAGAGGCTCTTCGAGCCGAAGCTCGAAGGATAAACAAAATGAGGAGAATAAAAAGCCCAAATATAATCTCCCTCGCACCGCAGAGGTTCGGCTATGTGAATGGCCTTGTGATGAGTTCTTGAGAGCAGCCGGGATTCATGATGATTTTTATTATTTGGATGAGAATGCAGGCCTCACCGACTTCCTCCACGACCAGCTCGATCAGTATCTCCTACTCACTAATATCTTTGTGCAAATTTTTTACTTTCATGCTAGGAAATCACCACCTTCAGTGGAGTTTCATTTATACGATGAGGTTAAGGAGATGTCACTATATGATTTTTGTGGGGTTTGCAAGATACCCTTTGCGGGAAGCATAGAGGAACCACATCGTAGTGATGTGGATGGGTTTATTGATATGATCGCTGTAGGGGAAACGAGGAAGGTTTCTAATGCAAGA
>NW_025301798.1:0-876 GCF_018294505.1 Triticum aestivum
CAAAGAAAATAAGAAAAATTAAAAACCAGGCCACCTGGACATGGGCCGGTCCAAACGGACGTCGTGCGTCTTCTCCCAGCACGCACACCGCAATATGGGAGGTCCCTACTGCATGAGCCGGCCAAGGCGGAGGATTCCCCTGTGAGAAATATTTTTATCACTTATAGGTGGCATTGGTGGGTAATATTTTACAACTTTGGGGTAGTTTCCGTGATGTGCCACAAAAAGCAATAGCCCATTTATTATTAGCAATAGTACAAATACCTCTGCGTTGCACCGGACGAAAAAATGGGCATAACCTGCTTCATATGCCATTGTGCATCTTTTTATATCCGCTTTTAATAAGCGTTGATAATATGGTCGGACGTGAGAATTTCTTTATTTTTAATAAAAGCTGGCGTTTTAGCAAGAGCCCGTGCGTTGCAACGGATATGAAATAAATTCCAGGGTTTACATGAAATTGGAGAGTTTATCTCATGGTAAAATAGTGAGCTCTATCTTTCAATCTGTTAGATTCTTCTTTGTCTTATCATGAATTCATATTTTATACTTGACCACTTCAAAGATAAGACGATGTATTACTGCACCAACACGGTTACTTCCCTTGACACCATCATCAGAGCTCGAACAGGATCAGGACATGAAGAATTACGGGTGAGATGATATGAGGGAGGGGAGTAGCTACATGCATGAAGGTGGTGCACGAAAGGACCGAGGACATGATCGACATAGCCACGACCACATGCTTCTCTCTCTCTCTCATCAACGGCATCAGGAACATCGAGACTTGAGGAATATATTGATGATCAGGTAGTCCATAGGTGACCCCCAAATAACTTTTCCGTTCATAAATAGTATTTATTTTCAATATTTTTT
>NW_025301799.1:0-876 GCF_018294505.1 Triticum aestivum
TGATTTCCATGTTTGATGAACACCGGGGTGCATTTATGTGTCGCTCATCAACACTCGCAGTTTTGGCCGATTCTGGCCCGTTTCGTGGAGTATTACGCACTGTTTTGGGGTATCGAAGTGATTTCAACGATTAACGAACCACGGGGTGCGTTTACGTTTCGGTCATCAACACTTACACTTTTGTCCGATTCTTGCCTTTTTTGTATACTATTACTCACTGTTTTGGGGTCCCGGAGTGATTTCCACGATTAACGAAGCCCGGCGTGCGTTTACGTGTCGGTCATCAACACTCACAGTTTTGGCCGATTCTGGCCCGTTTCGTGGACTATTGCTCACTTTTTTGGGGCCCCGGAGTGATTTCCACGATTAAGGAACCCTTGGGTGCGCTTACGGGTTGGTTATCAACACTCGCGGCTTTTGTCGATTCTGACCCGTTTCGTGGACTGTTACTCACCGTTTTGGGGCCCCAAAGCGATTTCCATGGTTGTTGAACCCCAAGGTGCGCTTAAGTGTAAGTCATCAACAATCGCAGATTGGGCCGATTCTGGCCCGTTTCTTGGACTATTACTTAGTTATGGGGTCCCGAAATGACCGCGGGTTGTGTTTATGTGTCGGTCAGCAACACTCACAATTTTGGCCAATTCTAACGTGTTTTGTGGACTATTACTCACTGTTTTTAGGTCCAGAAGTGATTTCCATAGTTGTTGAACCCCAAGGCGCGCTTACGTGTCGGTCATCAATACTCATAGTTTTGGCTGATTCTGGCCCGTATCATGGACTATTACTCACTTTTTTGGGCCCCCGGAGTGATTTCCACGATTAACGAACCACGGGGTGCATTTACGTGTCGGTCATCAACACTCACAGTTTTGGCCA
>NW_025301800.1:0-876 GCF_018294505.1 Triticum aestivum
GCCCACAACTCCTTTGTGTTCTACTTGTGCATATAACATCTACGCATAAAGCTGGCTCTGATACCACTTTTGGGGAATGCGGTAATTTCAAAAATTTCCTACGCACACGCAAGATCATGGTAATGCATAGCAATGAGAGGGAAGAGTGTTGTCCACGTACCCTCATAGATTGTAAGAAGAAGCGTTATGACAACGCGGTTGATGTAGTCGTGCATCTTCAGGATCGACTGATCCTAGCACCAAAGGTACGACACCTACGAGATCTGCACATGTTCGGCTCGGTGACGTCCCACGAACACACGTTCCAGTAGAGTGCCGAGGGAGAGCTTCGTCAGCATGATGGCATGATGACGGTGATACAGTGATGATGATGCTATCGGAACAGGGCTTCGCCTAAGCACCTCTACGATATGACCGAGGTGGATTATGGTGGAGGGGGCACCGCACACGGCTAAGAGATCAATGATCAACTTGTGTGTCTATGGGGTGCCCCCCTCCCCCGTATATAAAGGAGTGAAGGAGGGGGAGGGTCGGCCCTCTACTATGGTGCGTCCTAGGGAGTCCTACTCCCTCCGGGAGTAGGATTCCCCCCTTTCCAAGTAGAAGTAGGAGAGAAGGAAGGGAAGGAGAGAAGAGAAGGAAGGAGGGGGCGCCGCCCCTCCCCCCTAGTCCAATTCGGACTAGGCCTTGGGGGGGGGCGCAGCCTACCCTAGGCAGCCCCTCTCTCTTTCCCCTAAAGCCCAATAAGGCCCATATATTCCCCGGGGGGTTCCGGTAACCTCCCGGTACTCCGAAAAATGCCCGAACTCATCCGGAACCATTTTGATGTCTAAACATAAGCTTCCAATATATCAATCTTTACGTCTCGACCATTCC
>NW_025301801.1:0-876 GCF_018294505.1 Triticum aestivum
TGATGTACCATCCTTTTTCGGCACTAGAATAATAGGAACAGCACAAGGACTAAGGGATTCGCGTATATAACCTTTGTCGAGCAGCTCTTGTACTTGACGCATAATCTCCTTCATCTCCTCCGGATTGGTACGGTATGGTGCATGGTTGGGTAATGATGCACCTGGAATTAAGTCAATCTAATGCTCAATCCCTCGAATGGAAGGTAATCCCGGTGGCATGTCCTGTGGAAAGACGTCAGCGAACTCCTGCAAAATGTTAGTGACAGTAGGAGGCAAAGAGGAAGGCACGTTCTCAAATGAAAATAATGCCTCTTTGCACACAAAAGCATAGCAAATAGAGTTGCTGAAATCTAGCTCATCAATATCAGATTTAGTGGCAAGTAAACATGCACTTTTCAATTTAATATCAGAAACAACACTAGATGGTTTACTATTAGGCTTCATTTGTTGCTCAAATTCTTTTGCCACAATATGATTTTCACTCTTATTTGTCTCCTGTTTTGCTTTATTAGCTCTATTAATATCATCTTTCAAAATGGAATCAGGAGTCATAGGAAGCAAAGTAATATTTTTATCCTTATGAACTAGAGTATAATGATTGTTTCTACCATGGTGTATAGAATTTTTATCAAATTGCCATGGTCGACCAAGTAATAAGGAAGATGCTTGCATAGGTACCACATCACAATCAACATAATCATCATATGTAGAGATACTAAAATGCACATGAACGGTATGTGTGTTACCTTAACCTTGCCGCTGTTGTTGAACCATTAGATGTAGTAAGGATGTGGATGTGGTCTTGTGGTGAGAGATAGCTTCTCCACCATCTTCATGCTAGCCAAGTTGTTGCAGCTCCCTCCGTCTATGATGACG
>NW_025301802.1:0-876 GCF_018294505.1 Triticum aestivum
AACTGAGCGAAGAACAATTCACAACTAACATCGCTCTGAACATAACTCATCACTGCAGCGCAACAGCAGAACAGCTGAACAATGGTAACTAGGAGTAGTAAACAAAGTTGGCGACACATTGGGTGACACACTACGAGTACTAATCAGCAAGCCCGCTAACAATCAACTCTCTGAAGTATAATCCTAGTTGCTAGGTTCAGTTTTACACTAAGTCGCATTAGCTGAATAAGTGGCCGGAAGCGTGTGTATGTCCACGTCCGGTTCAGTTTTCGTTTTCTTCAGTTAGTTCAGTTAGCGCCGGCAAGACTGCTTCCATGGGATGGCGTGGAGCTGCAGCGGATTTGGCAGCGCCGTAATTGCTCGCGCAAGCTTAGCATCGTGGGATGGCACGATCAGTAGGCTAGGTGTGCGTGGGCGTGATCTCCTTTGTATTTGGCAACTCATTTCTGAGCTCTGCATAAATAACAGAAAGACCTGAAAAGCTGCAAGCAGTTCAGCAACGCAAAACTCTATGTCCGACTCGTTCTTCTTCCTCCTCGCGATCCGATCTTCCTCCTCATCTCTCTCTCTCGCTCGGTAGGCCAGTTTCTGCAACAACAAGTGGCATCAGAGCCTTGGTGGTGTTCGATCCATCCTGGGCGCCGGCGGTGTTTGATCCGTCGGAGAGATGGCCGGCAGCGACGAAGAGAAGGCGAAGAAGAAGGAAGAGGAAGAAGAGGCCAAGGCGGAGGCCTCTGCACTTGGAAAGTCCATGGCCCGTCTCTCCACCGAGGAGGGGTCGGGGGTGCGTGTCGTGGAGCGCATTGTGAACGGCGGCGGCGGCGCGCCTCCGATGATGCTCACCCGCACTAACTACTCTGATTGGGCCATGATCAC
>NW_025301803.1:0-876 GCF_018294505.1 Triticum aestivum
CAGCAAGGTCATCAAGTTTTGCAAGGTGCTGTGGAGTCACCACACCGAGGAAGAAGCCACCTGGGAACGCGAAGAAGATCTTCGTCGAGACCATCCGCACCTATTTGCTAGCCAACCCGAATCTCGAGGGCGAGATTCATCTTAAGGTGGGTAGGTTTGTAACATCCCAAATTTCCTATTTGGAATGTTTTACAATTATAGCTAAGCATCCTATGCATCCTGTTTGAATTGAATGCCATTTGAAGTTTCAGAGAATTTTGAGTTTTGAATTTGAATTTCAAACTTTGGCATGTGGGAAACATTTCAAAAACTAAGCCTGATAAATACTTGATCAAAAGTATGAGAGGAGCAAACATGACACTCCAAAAACATCAGAGGAAACAATGCCAAAGGATTTGGATTCAAATCTGAATTTTATTTGAATTTGAAAAAAATGGATTTTTATAAAGTTAGGATTTTGCCTTTGGAAAAATGTTCAAATGAAAGGGAATTTTCCCCTGATCATTTTGGTATATATATACCCTATATAAAATATTTATAGATAATGTTTTATTTTTTGTTTTTGTTTTATTTAAAAAAATAAAGAAAAACCCCCCGGGGCGCCAGCCAGGCCACCCCAGGCCCAGCCAGCGCCGCACCCCTCCCCTCCCCGCCTGGCCCAAGCCAGCCGGCCCACTCGGCCAACAGGCCAGCCGAGCCAGGCCAGCCCAGCTCCACCCGCCCCGTCTTCCCCAACCCCTCGCCCACGCCACGACCTCGCCGGAGATCGACCGGATCCCGAAGGATCCGGGATCCCCCGATCGCCCCGATCCCCTTCCGAAGCTCGCCGGACCCCCAGGCTATAAAGCCTAGCCCCTCCGCACCCCATTCCCCCCC
>NW_025301804.1:0-876 GCF_018294505.1 Triticum aestivum
TCATGAGCCACATCACCAAAATTAACACTGACGATTTCTTTCTTGCAATCTATCTTAGCATTAGCAGTGTTCAAGAAAGGCCTACCAAAAATAATGAGACAAAAATCATCTCGTGGAGAACCAAGAACTAGAAAATCAGTAGGATATTTTATCTTTCCACACAAGACTTCAACATCTCTAACAATCCCAAGTGGTGTGATAGTATCTCTATTGGCAACTTTAATAGTGACATCAATATCTTCTATTTTGGCGGGTGCAATATCATTCAGAATTTCTTGGTATAGAGTAAAAGGAATAGCACTAACACTAGCACCCATATCACATAAGCCATGATAACAATGATCTCCTATTTTAACTGAGACAATAGGATGCCAACAACTGGTCTATTTTTGTCTTTAGTATCGGGTTTGGCAATTCTAGCAGCTTCATCACAGAAGTAAATAATGTACCCATCAATATTACCAACCAAGAGATCTTTAACCATAGCAATACTATGTTCTACTTTAATTTGTTCAGAGGGTCTAGGTGCTCTAATATTACTTTTGTTAACCACGGTTGAGACTTTAGCATGCTCCTTTATCCTAAAAGGGAAAGGTGGTTTTGCAATATAAGCAGTAGGAACAACAGGATCAACAATGTAAATGATAGTCTCATCCTTAACTATAGTTGGTTCTTTAATTTCTTCTTTAATAGGGGGATGATATTTAAACCACTTCTCCTTAGGGAGATCAACATGAGTAGCAAATGATTCACAAAAGGAGGCTTCTATCTCAGAGTCAAGTCCATATTTAGTGCTAAGCTTGTGAAAAGCGTCGGTGTTCATAAAAAATTTAACACAATCAAACTCAAGCTTAATACATCACTCTTTAACTTCGT
>NW_025301805.1:0-876 GCF_018294505.1 Triticum aestivum
GCGCGCCCCCGACCTCCACACAAAGGAGGACAATCAAAGAAATACCTCATGCTTCAAATTTGTCACACAACAGTTACCATACGTGCATGCTACGGGACTTGCAAACCTCAACACAAGTATTTCTCAAATTCATAATTACCCTACTAGCATGACTCTAATATCACCATCTTCATATCTCAAAACAATTATCAAGTATCAAACTTCTCATAGTATTCAATGCACTCTATATGAAAGTTTTTATTATACCCATCTTGGATGCCCATCATATTAGGACTAAATTCATAACCAAAGCAAATTACCATGCTGTTTAAGACTCTAAAAATAATATAAGTGAAGCATGAGAGTTCATCTATTTCTTCAAAATAAAACCACCGTTGTGCTCTAAAAGATATAAGTGAAGCACTAGAGCAAATGACAAAATACTCCAAAAGATATAAGTGAAGATCAATGAGTAGTTGAATAATTATGTAACTATGTGAAGACTGTCTAACATTTAAGAATTTCAGATCTTGGTATTTTATTCAAACAGCAAGCAAAAACAAAAGAAAATAAAATGACGCTCCAAGCAAAACACATATCATGTGGTGAATAAAAATATAGCTCCAAGTAAAGTTACCAATGAACAAAGACGAAAGAGGGGATGCCATCCGGGGCATCCCCAAGCTTAGGGTCTTGGTTGTTCTTGAATATTACCTTGGGGTGCCTTGGAAATCCCCAAGCTTAGGCTCTTGCCACTCCTTATTCCATAGTCCATCGAATCTTTACCCAAAACATGAAAACTTCACAACACAAAACTCAACAGAAAATCTCATGAGCTCCGTTAGCGAAATAAAACAAACCACCACTTTAAGGTACTGTATTGAACTTATTCTAAAT
>NW_025301806.1:0-876 GCF_018294505.1 Triticum aestivum
AACGTGTTGGAAATTGATGACGTCGCTTTGAAAGATGCATACTGAACGCAAAAATAGGCTGGAGTTCAGATAACTTTAAAAAACATTGAAGTGCCCGTGTAACAGATGAGTTCTCGTCCGAAACCCTGATACTCCGAAAGAGATTGTCCAGTTCGTACACGAGGTGTGTCTAGTTTTCGCCGTGACCCTCTCTACTCTTTTGCACATGCTATGGACGAAATGATGATACCATGCGAAGTTCCAACATTTTCAGAGTTCATTTTGTTGTGATTTTCAATTTCACCGTCATTTAGCTCTCTAAACAAATCGATAAATGACTGAAAAACAGCAGATGATGTCAGAACGTGTTGGAAATTGATGACGTCGCTTTGAAAGATGGATACTGAACACAAAAATAGGCTGGAGTTCAAATAAGTTTAAAAAACATGATGATACCATGCCAAGTTCCAATATTTTCGTAGTTCATTTTGTAGTGATTTTCAATTTCACCGTCATTTAGCTCTCTAAACGATTCGGTAAATGACTGAAAAACAGCAGATGATGTCAGAACGTGTTGGAAATTGATGACGTCGCTTTGAAAGATGCATACTGAACGCAAAAATAGGCTGGAGTTCAAATAAGTTTAAAAAACATTGAAGTGCCCGTGTAACAGATGAGTTCTCGTCCGAAACCCTGATACTCCGAAAGAGATTGTCCAGTTCGTACACGAGGTGCGTCCAGTTTTCGCCGTCACCCTCTCTACCCTTTTGCACATGCTATGCGGGCGAAATGATGATACCATGTCAAGTTCCAACATTTTCAGAGTTCATTTGGTAGTGATTTTCAATTTCACCGTCATTTAGCTCTCTAAACAAATCGGTAGATGACTGAAAAACA
>NW_025301807.1:0-876 GCF_018294505.1 Triticum aestivum
GAGGAATTTTTGAAGAAGGGCTCGTGAGTTTTTTTTTAGGGAAGGAAGCGCTCGTGAGTTGTTGGGAGAGATGCGCACGTGTATTCGTTTCCTTATATTGAAAAGGTATTTTTATGTAATGGCAATGGTGGGTAAATTTTCAATCGATTTATGTTGTAAAAAAATTGTCTTCATTCAACGGTTATGTTTCTTTCTCTATGAATTAAGCGGACGGATCTATCTAATTATTGTGGAGTTTTCTAGCATTTTCTCTTCTTTCTGGTGAGCCCATCAAGTACTTTTTATATATAAATTTTATGTAATGGCAATGGTGGGTAAATTTTCAATCGATTTATGTTGTAAAAAAATTGTCTTAATCCAACGGTTATGTTTCTTTCTCTATGAATTAAGCGAACGGATCTATCTAATTATTGTGGAGTTCCATTTTCTCTTTTTCCTCGTGAGCCCATCAAGTACATTTTATATATAAATAGATTGACCGGCTATTGGCAGCTACATGTGCCTAAGAACCCCAAGATTATTTTAACCACCAGCTATCAGCAGCTCTGAGCGCAAGAGTTCACAACAGGAAGAAATTATAATTATCTTATGTACACGAGTTGTAAGCAACTGTCAGTTATCCTAATGATGTAACTTTTCGAGTAGATGATTTTTCATATAAAAAACTTTTTCATCCGAGTTAGTATGCAAAAGTTATGCCCATTTTTACAAATTTCAGAGAGATTTTGCAAATAAAGTCAAAATTCACATTTGCAAATTTTCCCAACAACTAGACCACATATCACATGAGAAACTTATTTTCTTTTATTTTTTTGACATTTCCATTATTTTCTTTTATTTTTTTTAAAACTGAAAAGGCGATCCCCGGGGGGGGGG
>NW_025301808.1:0-876 GCF_018294505.1 Triticum aestivum
GTGTACAAAATGGACAATCTCTTTCGAAGTATCAGGGTTTCGGACGAAAACTCATCTGTTACATCGGCAATTCAAAATTTTAATAACTTATTACAACTCTGGACGTTTTTTGCATTCAGCATGCACCATTCAAAGCCACGTAATCAACTTTTAACCCTTTGTGACATAATTTGCTATTTTTAATGCATTTACTGATTTGTTTTGAGCAAAGTGGCCCTGCAATTGAAAAGCTCTACAAATGAACTCTCAAAAGGTTTAAAATTGGCATGGAATCATCATTTCACCCGCATAGCATCTGCAAAAAAGTTGAGAGGGTCACCGCAAAAACTGGATGCACTTCGTGTGCAAACTGGACAATCTCTTTCGAAGTATCATGGTTTCGGACGAAAACTCGTCTGTTAAACCAGCAATTGAAAATTTTAATAACTTATGACAACTCCGGACGTTTTTTCCATCCAACATGCAACATTCAAAGCCACACCATCAACTTTTAACCCTTTTTGACATAATTTGCTCTTTTTCATGCATTTGCTGATTTGTTTTGAGCTAAATGGCCCTGAAATTGAAAAAGCTCTACAAATGAACTCTGAAAAGGTTGAAACTTGGCATGGTATCATCATTTCACGCGCACAGCATGTGCAAAAAAGTAGAGAGGGTCACGGCAAAAACTGGATGCACTTCGTGTACAAACTGGACAATCTCTTTCGAAGTATCAGGGTTTCGGACGAAAGCTCATCTGTTACACCGGCAATTCAAAATTTTAATAACTTATTACAACTCCGGACGTCTTTTGCATTCAGCATGCACCATTCAAAGCCACATCATCAACTTTCAACCGTTTCCGACATAATTTGTTGTTTTTCATGCATTTACTGA
>NW_025301809.1:0-876 GCF_018294505.1 Triticum aestivum
ATTTTGAACACACAAAAAGTCAGGAGTTCAAATAAGTTTTAAAAATGAAATCCCTTTGTAACAGACGAGTTTCCGTATGAAATCCTGATACTTTGAAACAGATTGTCCGTTTTGTACACGAAGTGCATCCAGTTTTTGCCGTAACCCTCTCAACTTTCTTGCACATGCTATGTGGATGAAATGATGATATCATGCCAACTTTCAACCTTTTCAGGGTTCATTTGAAATGCTTTTCAATTTTAGGGTCTTATAGCTCAAAATAATTAGTAAATGCATGAAAAATAACAAATGAAGTCAGAAAGGATTGAAAAATGATGATGTGGCTTTGAATGGTGCATTTTGAACACACAAAAAGTCAGGAGTTCAAATAAGTTTTAAAAAATGAAATCCCTTTGTAACAGACGAGTTTCCGGATGAAATCCTGATACTTTGAAAGAGATTGTCCGTTTTGTACACGAAGTGCATCGAGTTTTTACCGTAACCCTCTCAACTTTCTTGCACATGCTATGTGGATGAAATGATGATATCATGCCAACTTTCAACCTTTTCAGGGTTCATTTGAAATGCTTTTCAATTTTAGGGTCTTATAGCTCAAAATAATTAGTAAATGCATGAAAAATAACAAATGAAGTCAGAAAGGATTGAAAAATGATGATGTGGCTTTGAATGGTGCATTTTGAACACACAAAAAGTCAGGAGTTCAAATAAGTTTAAAAAATGAAATCCTTTGTAACAGACGAGTTTCCGTATGAAATCCTGATACTTTGAAAGAGATTGTCCGTTTTGTACACGAAGTGCATCTAGTTTTTGCCGTAACCCTCTCAACTTTCTTGCACATGCTATGTGGATGAAATGATGATATCATGCCAACTTTCA
>NW_025301810.1:0-876 GCF_018294505.1 Triticum aestivum
TAAGCTACTTCAAAAAAATTTACACTAGAGTTGAACTAGCAATATAGCCTAGTACAAATAATTTTACACTAGAGTTGAACTAGCTCTATAAGCTTGTACAAATAATTTTACACTAGAGTTGACTAGCTCTATAGTCTAGTACAAATAATTTTACACTGGAGTTGAACTAGCTCTATAGCCTAGTACAAATAGTTTTACACTAGAGTTGAACTAGCTCTATAAGCTTGTACAAATAATTTTAGACTAGAGTTGAACTAGCTCTATAAGCTAGTTCAAATAATTTTACACTGGAGTTGAACTGGCTCTATAAGCTTGTACAAATAATTTTACAGTAGAGTTGAACTAGCTTTATAAGCTAGTTCAAATAATTTTAAACTAGAGTACAACTAGCTCTATAAGCTAGTTCAAATAATTTTACACTGGAGTTGAACTAGCTCTATAAGCTTGTGCAAATAATTTTACAGTAGAGTTGAACTAGCTCTATAAGCTAGTTCAAATAATTTTACACTAGAGTTGAACTAGCTCTATAGCCTAGTAAAAATAATTTTACACTAGAGTTGAACTAGCTCAATAAGCTTCTATAAATAATTTTACACTAGAGTTGAACTAGCTCTATAAGCTAGTTCAAATAATTTTACACTAGAGTTGAACTAGCTCTATAAGCTAGTTCAAATAATTTTACACTAGAGTTGAACTGGCTCTATAAGCTAGTTCAAATAATTTTACACTAGAGTTGAACTAGCTCTATAGCCTAGTAAAAATAGTTTTACTCTGGAGTTGAACTAGCGCTATATGCTTGTACAAATAATTTTAGACTAGAGTTGAACTAGCTCTATAAGCTAGTTCAAATAATTTTACAGTGGAGTTGAACTAGCT
>NW_025301811.1:0-876 GCF_018294505.1 Triticum aestivum
GGGGGGGGTTAGCGCGGTTGACCGGTCAATCCCGCCGGCGTTTAGCCGCCGGCGAGGCCCGAGACGGCGGAGGGGCTCGGGATCGCCGTTCCGGCGACCATTCGGGCGGCGGAGACCACGGGAGCGAAGCCCGCGCTCACGCGCATCCAGTGGAACACGCGGGAGGCTGCGGGGGCGGCGGAGCTCGCCGGAGCAGAGCTCAGGGCGGCGGCCGGAGTTCGGCTTTGAGCGGGAACGGGCTGCGGGGCATGGCAGGAGCTGCGGGCGGGGGCGTTGGACCTCTGGGAGGCTACTGAGCGCGGTGGCAGGTGCAGGCACAGGCTGCGGTGGCTCTGGCCACGACGGCGAGGGGCTGCGGCAGCGATGGCTTCGGCCATGGTGGGGATCGGGGCTACGGCGCGGAAACGAGGGGGAGAAGAGAGGGGAAACGGGAAGAAACTCACGGCGAGGTTGAAGCATAGCTCAGTGGGCCTGGGGACGACCTGGATGGCGCGAATCGGAGACGAGGTCGCCGGCGGCCGAAGGTTGAAGAAGAGCTCGAAGTCGACGCTGCAGGGCTTCCGGCGGGGCGTGGTTCGGTGAGGGGGTCGAGGACGACGTTGCGGAGCTCGTGGGCACAACCGAGGGGCGAGGGGGTGGCTGTGGCCGTGGTGGTTCTCGTCGGCGGCGGCGGTGATTCTCGGGTGAGAGAGAGAGAGAGCAGGGGGAGAGGAGGAGGGCGAGGGAGAGTGAGAGCGGTGCGGGGCAGCTGCGTGGCGACGTCCGGGGCATCGAGGGCGAGAGAAGGAAGCAGGAGGTGGCCAGCAGGGGGGGAGGTGGCGCGCGCGCGTGCCGGCGAGCGTCGGGCACACGCCCGTCCTCCTGGCAGAGGAGGAA
>NW_025301812.1:0-876 GCF_018294505.1 Triticum aestivum
TGAACAGAAAATACTTCGATAATTTTAGTTGAATCAATTTTATTTATGTTATTAAAATTTATTTTATTTTGTTTGTACTTATATATTTTATTAAAGTTTATATTACTTTGTTTCTAATTCATTTTAAAATCTTAAAAATACAATTATATATCAAAAAATCAGAAAATAAAACTAATTCATTTTAAATTCTTAAAAATACAAATAATATATCAAAAAAATCAGAAAAATAAAACTAATTCATTTTAAAATCTTAAAAATACAATTATATATCAAAAAAATCAGAAAAATAAAACTAATTTATTTTAAAATCCCTTGAAGGTTTGACAAAAGGTTTGATACATCATTCAGTTCATCGACCAAATACAAAGTTTGGTACAATAAATTATTACACGTCAATTCTTCCCTTGTGTCCCTGCTTGCTTACGATTGTGCCGTATCCATGGAGCATCCTCATCATTTAACTTAATGCTTGGGTCAGTGTTCACTTTGAAGGGCGGAATTTCACCAAACATATTATAATCTTCTGACATGTCTGTCTTGTCCTCCACTCCCACGATGTTTCTTTTCCCTGAAAGAACAATGTGGCGCTTTGGATCATCGCATGATGTACTGATCGTTTTCTTATCTTTCCGTTTCCTCGGTTTGCTACTCATGTCCTTCAAATAAAAAACCTGAGCGACATCTTTGGCAAGGACGAATGGTTCGTCAAGGTAACCAAGATTGTTGAAATCCACCATTGTCATTCCGTATTGCTCGTCCACCTTTACCCCACCTCCTGTTAGCTTGAACCATTTGCACTGGAACAAAGGGACCTTAAAGGAGGGTCCATAGTCAAGTTCCCATATCTCCTCTATGTAACCATAATATGTGACCTTT
>NW_025301813.1:0-876 GCF_018294505.1 Triticum aestivum
CTTTTTTTTTTTTTTCCGAAACCTACTCCGGCAAGGAAACACGAATCGGAATCTAGAGGGATCTCGAAAACAAACCTAATATGACAAGAACTCGGATTGGTGGTGGATATATGGTGGTAGATGGCAGCGGTGGTGGTATATGACAGTTGTGGTGGTATATGGATACGGATTCGAAGCGGTGGCGGATAAGCGGTGGTGGTAGATGGCAGGGGTGATGATGATGGTGCGGCGGCGGCGTGACAACTTATGACCAGAACTCGAAACTCTAAAAGACTAAACTCTAAGACCAGCAACTAGACACGACGATGCAACCGCAAATTCAACAAAGCAAAACCCTAAAAAGATTATGCAAAGGCTCAGATTGGTTCGGATATGATGAACTAACCCTAATTTTTTTTGTGGCTTTTTCGTGGACTGTAGGTATCTGATACCACTTGATAGAGGCAAAGGTGTCCCGTCTTTCGATGAGATGGTGGATTTCGCTTTGGTGGAAGTCGACTTTGACGATCCGACTACGAACGTGCGAGGACGTCGCGCCTTAGCAATCGCTAAACCAACTCCGAGAGGTTATTGACCACGCCGGAGCACGATCAACCTGACCACGAAGGTCTGTTTCCTGCGAGCAAACGAAGAACAAGCAAGAAACTAAGATTGCAATCTGGATATTGCGAATATAAGATGAAAGCTTTATTGATCAAGGTGGGGTTCTGTGACGCCTTTGTCTGGTCGTTGAACACAAACGAAGTACGCGAAGTTGCAGCTATGGCGAACTTTTAATCTAAACAAAACCCAAAGTCTAAACGATGCCCTAAGGGCTGTATATATGGAGGAAGAGGGGGGGAATTTCGTGGCCCTTGGTGGAGGGGTCCGAAATCA
>NW_025301814.1:0-876 GCF_018294505.1 Triticum aestivum
GAAGCACTTCGTGTACAAACTGGGCAATCTCTTTCGGAGTATCAGGGTTTCGGACGAGAACTCATCTGTTACACGGGCCCTTCATTTTTTAAACTTATTTGAACTCCAGACTTTTTCCGTTCCTATGCACCATTCAAAGCGACCTCATCAATTTTCAACACTTTCTAACATCATTTTCTATTTTCAGTCATTTATCCATTTATTTACAGAGCTAAATGACCGTGAAATTGAAATCACTACAAAATGAACTCTGAAAATGTCGAAACTTGGCATGGTATCATCATTTCACCCACATTGCATGTGCAAAATAGTAGAGAGGGTTACGGCAAAAACTAGACACACTTCGTGTGCAAACTGGACAATCTTTTTCGGAGTATCAGGGTTTTGAATGAGAACTCATCGGTTACACATGCACTCCATCTTTTTTAAACTTATTTGAACTCCAGACTTTTTTTGCGTTCCTACGCACCATTCAAAGGGATGTCATTAATTTTCAACACTTTCTAACACCATTTGCTATTTTTCAGTCATTTACCGAATATTTAGAGAGCTAAATGACCTTGAAATTGAAAATCACTACAAAATGAACTCTGTAAGTGTTGAAACTTGGCATGGTATCATCATTCACCCACATAGCATGTGCAAAATAGTAGAGAGGGTTATGGAAAAAACTGGACGCACTTCATGTACAAACTGGAAAATCTCTTTCGGAGTATCAGGGTTTCGGACGAGAACTCATCTGTTACACGGGCACTTCATTTTTTTAAACTTATTTGAACTCCAGACATTTTTTTTGCGTTCCTATGCACCATTCATAGAGATGTCATCAATTTTCAACACTTTCTAACATCATTTGCTATTTTTCAGTCATTTACC
>NW_025301815.1:0-876 GCF_018294505.1 Triticum aestivum
GTTTTTGAAAAAAAAATTGAATTTTTTTTTCAAATTTCTGAATTATTTTAACCTCTAGTCTCTAATCACCACCCCTCATCACTTCTCAATTTATTCTTTTATCACCCCTCATCATTCCAAATCATCTAACTTCCCAACCGGTCACCCATCCCTCTCACTACTCCAGCCCAAGCACGCTTAACTTCCGGGTTCTATTCTCCCACGCTCCAAGTCTGCACTTGTTGTTTTCCTAACAATAATAAGATGTCAATCCTATTAACCTTCAGGAATTTTGCTTGAGCATGAAGTGACACATTTCACTGTTTGAGTTTGAAACTATTGTTTTAAAAAACAATAATTATTTAGTAACACTAATATTTCTTGAATAATTAGTTTGACCATTGTTTGACCACAGTTTGACCACAGTTGACCACAGTTTGACCAGATTTGACCAAAATTGAAATAATTAAAATAATTATTTAGTAACACTAATATTCTACAATAATTAGTTTGACCATTGTTTGACCATAGTTTGCCCACTGTTTGAATTTTTTTCAATTTTTTCCACTCTAGATCTTACAAGCCCCGTAACTTTTTTTCTATTAGGTTTTTGAGGATTTTGAAAATGTTTAACGGGGTTCCCCATGTTAAATTTGGATGTAACTTTTCGAGTAGATGATTTTTCATATAAAAAACTTTTTCATCCGAGTTAGTATGCAAAAGTTATGCCCATTTTTACAAATTTCAGAGAGATTTTGCAAATAAAGTCAAAATTCACATTTGCAAATTTTCCCAACAACTAGACCACATATCACATGAGAAACTTATTTTCTTTTATTTTTTTGACATTTCCATTATTTTCTTTTATTTTTTTTAAAACTGAAAAGGCGATCCCAG
>NW_025301816.1:0-875 GCF_018294505.1 Triticum aestivum
GTGCATATTATCATTTTGTTTAGAGTACCTTTTTTCGGCCTACCCTTTTGGTTACTTCAGTTCCATAAACCACAAGTCTGCATAATGAAGTACTAGTAACTAGGGATGATATAACATGAGGTAGATGATGATTACCAAACATGCTGGGTGGCCTACTTGTGCCTACTTGTGCCCTTGTTGCTGAACTTGTGCCTACTTGTGCCCTTATTGGATATTATTGCTTCTAATGCAGAATAGGGAGAGAGGTGAGGGCGAACCGCAGCTCACCGCACCCCGCAGAATAAAGTGCGGCTTGCCGCACCCCGCACACACCGCCGACCGAATTCCCACCGTACTGCCTGGGCAGCGCTGTCGCCGTCGTGCGTGGGGAAACCAGCACTGTACCAAGGTCAAGTGCACCGAGCTCATCCATTGTGGTTTAGATCATCTTTTGCCTTGCCTTGAATGCTCTTGTTCATATTTATGCATGTTTCCTGATTCCCCTTTTCTCATCTGTGATGTGATGCTCATACGAAAAGGAAGAGTAAGAAGAAATCTATGAAAGATGGTAAATTGGCAATAGAAGAACATGTAGGTGTAGAAGCTGGTTGATGCTGGCAATTGGACTCTTATCTCAGAGTAAATTAGCTTCAGATATCAGAATAGTACACTGGTTCAGAAATCAGAATAACTACTATCTGGGTGCAACTTGCTGGCAGGGCAGTTAAATTAGATATCTTACTTTTCATTGTATCTTGCATATTACTTTTACAAATTAGTGTTCAAGACAATCTTCTGTTGTTGCATTCCAGCAAGTTAGCTTACAGCCGAAGATAGTTTATCCAATCCAAATGTTGTAGGTCGAACAAAACTTATGGCTGGGGTAAAAATATTTG
>NW_025301817.1:0-875 GCF_018294505.1 Triticum aestivum
GTCTCGGTGGCCGTCGTCGCTACCGCGACGACGTCCGCCTCGACTCGCGTTATGCTAAGACAGGGTGGCGCTGGTGTCACCTGCTTGTCTCGGCGTCCGTCGACGCTACCGCGATGACGTCCGCCTCGACTCGCGTTATGCTAAGACAATGAGGCGATGGTGTCACCTGCTCGTCTCAGCGTCCGTCGTTGCTACCGCAACGACGTCCGCCTCGACTCGCGTTACGCTAAGACAGGGAGGCGATGGTGTCACCTGCTCATCTCGGCGTCCATCGTCGCTACCGCGACGAGGTCCGCCTCGACTCGCGTTACGCTAAGACAGGGTGGCAGTGGTGTCACGTGCTCGTCTCGGCGTTCGTCGTCGCTATCGCGACGACGTCCGCCTCGACTCGCGTTACGCTAAGACAGGGAGGCGATGGTGTCACCTGCTCATCTCGGCGTCCGTCGTCGCTACCGCGACGATGTCCGCCTCGACTCGCGTTATGCTAAGACAGGGTAGCACTGGTGTCACGTGCTCGTCTCGGCATCCGTCGTCGCTACCGCGACGACGTCCGCCTCGACTCGCGTTACGCGAAGACAGGGTGGCACTAGTGTCACGTGCTCGTCTCGGCGCCCGGCGTCGCTACCGCGACGACGTCCGCCTCGACTCACGTTACGCTAAGACAGGGCGACAGTGGTGTCACATGCTCGTCTCGGCGTCCATCGTCACTACCGCGACGAAGTCCGCCTCGACTCGCGTTACGCTAACACAGGACAACAGTGGTGTCACGTGCTCGTCTCGGCGTCCGTTGTCGCTACCGCGACGACGTCCGCCTCGACTCGCGTTACGCTAAGACAGGGTGGTAGTGGTGTCACGTGCTCGTCTCGGCGTCCGTC
>NW_025301818.1:0-875 GCF_018294505.1 Triticum aestivum
CCCCCCCCCTCTCTCAAACTCTCCATCTACCTGGGTCACACATACACATGCATATCTCACTCACACTCTATAGGCCCACATAGGACAGTAATTTCACGTCTCCCATTTATTTGCTCGGGCGAATTCCACCGAGCAGAGGATGTTTAACGGTTCGTTCAAATTGGAAGAACGAGCATCCACGTCTACCTTACCAAGTCGATTCAAATCAAATTTTGAAATATTAGCTTGCCACTTCTTTTTTAGATGGAGAGATGATGCTCGGGAGTAATGTGTTTTTACATGCTCGTTGCTAGCGATTTACTATATGAAAAATAGTTGACACACTCAAAAACGCGAATCAAACCGAAAATGAAATATCTCGATTCAATGAAATAGCTCATTCACTAGGTCAAAAGAGTGAACTAAATCCAAAATTGAACACCTCAATCGAGTAGCATGTTGTATAGTATTATAGTACTCCATGAACATGTTGAAAGTCAAATTAATGAACTTGTTTGATATACGCATATATCGTTCATGTGTGGATTGCAAACAACATGTTTTCCAATTTAAATATTTGAATGCAAGTTTATATCAAAACATGGTTTATATCATTCTTTGATGCATAAAACGTGACTCTCTCTCTCTCTCTCTCTCTCTCTCTCTCTCTCTCTCTCTCTCTCTCCGACAATCTTCAATTCTATCGCACGCATCCGACACACAAACCTTGTTGGTCCCTCTCCCTTTCTCTCCATCTCTCTCTCTCCCTCTATCTTTTTGTGTGTGTGGGGGGGGAGGGTTTCTAGTTCGCATGCATATATACTCCATCTATAGGACTCTCTCTTGCACTATGTATGATAATCTAGTCGAAGCTAGATATCTTGGGTGCACTCATC
>NW_025301819.1:0-875 GCF_018294505.1 Triticum aestivum
CAGCCGCATCCATCTAGGCAAGCGGGAGGGGCTGAGGTCGAACGGGCTCGCCGGAATCGAGCTCGCGGCGGCGGCCGAGGTTCGGACCTCGACGGAAATGAGGCTACGGTTGACGAGAGGACGAACGGATGCTTGTTCTGGGCTCCTGGGACCACGCTGAGCGCAGACACGTGCTCAAACACGGGCGGCAGCAACTGTGGCCGCGGCGGCGCCATGGCCGTCGGCGAAGAGCTCTCGGCTCGTTGTGAACGGCGGCTAGAGAGGGAGATAGGGCACGGGGAGAGGGGGAATCGGGTCAAAGGCTCACCGCGGAGCTGCAGGGAGGGTTAGTGGGCTCGGGGGCGGCCGGAGTGCAGCGAATCGACGGCGACGATCTCCGGTGGCCGAGGAGGGGAACGGCGACGTGGGCGGCGATGCAGGGCTCCCGGCATTGCGTAGCTCCATGGAGAGGTCGGGGGCGTCGAGGCGGAGCCTTTGGTCACTCTGGTGGGGTGGAACGACGGTGGTGGCTACGGCTGCGACGAGCGGCGGCGACGGCGGTCCTCGGTCGCGCGAGTGAGAGAGCCAGAGAAGAGAGAAGAAGGAATGAGGGAGAGTGAGAGCGGTCCAGGGGGTGCGTGGCATCCTCAGGGCGACGGGGAGACAGGCAGAGAGGCAGGAGGTGGCCTGGGCGTGTGCCCCCGCGCTCCGGCCACGCGCCTGCGCCTACTGGCGCGAGGAGGAAGGCGACAGAGGGGGGGGGGAAGTGGTGGGCTGGGCCTGCCAGCTAGGCCGCCAGGTAGGTTTGGGCCGGGTGGGCTGACAGGTAACTTCCTTCTCTCTCTCTGTCTTTTATTTTCTGTTCTGATTTATTTAATTTATTTTGCCACTGTTTT
>NW_025301820.1:0-875 GCF_018294505.1 Triticum aestivum
TTCATCAACACTCGCAGTTTTGGCCGATTCTGGCCCGTTTTGTGGACTATTACTCGCTGTTTCGGGTCCCGGAGGGATTTCCACGATTGACGAACCCCTGGTGCGTTTATGTTTCGGTCATCAACAATCGCGGTTTTTGTCGATTCTGTCCCTTTCGTGGACTATTACTCACCGTTTTGGGGTCCTAAAGCGATTTCCATTGCTGTCGAACCCCAAGGTGTGCTTACGCTTTGGTCGTCAAGGCTCGCAGTTTTGGCCGATTCTGGCCCGTTTCTTGGACTATTACTCAGTTTTGGGGTCCAGAAGTGATTTCCACGATTGACGAACCCCGGGGGTGCGTTTATGTGTCGGTCATCAACACTCACAATTTTGGCCAATTCTGGCCGTCTCGTGGACTATTACTCGCTGTTTTGGGGTCCCGGAGTGATTTCCACGATTGACGAACCTCTGGGTGCGTTTACGTGTCGGTCATCAACACTCGCAGGTTTTGTTGATTCCGACCCGTTTCGTGGACTATTACTCACCGTTTTGGGGTCACAAAGTGATTTCCATTTTTGTCGAACCCCAAGGTGTGCTTGCGTGTTGGTCGTCAAGACTCGCAGTTTTGGCCGATTTTGGCCCGTTTTTGAACTATTACACAGTTTTGGCATCCCGAAGTGATTTCCACGATTGACAAACCCTACGGTGCGCTTACGTGTCGGTCATCAACAATCGCAGTTTTGGCCGATTCTGGTCCGTTTGGTGCACTATTACTCACCGTTTTGGGGTCCTAGAGCGATTTACACGATTTCCGATCCCCGGGGTGCGTTTATGTGTCGGTTATCAACACTCACCATTTTGCCCAATTCTGGTCCGTCTCGTGGACTATTACTCAC
>NW_025301822.1:0-875 GCF_018294505.1 Triticum aestivum
AAGGTGATATGAGCGGTGACTCTGTTGGTTGAAATATATTCGTTATGCTAATCATGCAGGGAATACTTAAACCTCCTGAGTCGACCGTAGATCGAGTCTTGTGCCAGTAACCCCCATACTTGTTTCGTACTACCACTCGTCTCTACAGCAAGTAGAGTACGGTTCAGTAAGTTGTCAACCTCTTTCTAGCACACACCGTACAGAGAGGCCATGGTGGAAGATACCGGTTGTAGCTGGTAGGCAGGCCACCTGGTCCGGGGGCATGGGTGTTTCCGGTTGGGACCGAGAGGGGAGGCCACCCCTTAGAGCGCGCGATATAAATTTGATCCCATGCTACGCGAGGTTGTAGCCTCCCCACTTAGAGTTTGCTTAACAGGTGTCGTGGGTGATTCCAGACACGTGTGAGATAAGCTGGTGTGTGCAAGTTAGGTGTGTTTTCAACAAAAAGACCGTAGACGGAATTAGTCCCGATGGACTAAAGAAATCCGTTACTTGTGGGTAAAGAGTACACCCTCTGCAGAGAATAAACCTATTCGAATAGCCGTGTCCATGGTTAAGGATTACAGTCTGGGATGGGTCAGGTGTCGGTCTTAGTGTCGGTCTTTGGAGGTGAAACTGTTAACCAGAACTGGAACTACTACCTGTGACTTGTGATAATTATGATTATTATTATTGTTGACTAACCCGTGATATTATTGTTATTATCGAGTATCTCTGGGATGGTTCTACCTCCGGGATATTCAGTATGATTGTTTATTTTAAAGCCCTTTATGTGGTGTCGCTCAGACGCCCGACTGTGGCATTTCTTTTAAAGCCCTTTATGTGGTGTCGCTCAGATGCCTGACTGTGGCATTTCTTTTAAAGCCCTTTATGTG
>NW_025301823.1:0-875 GCF_018294505.1 Triticum aestivum
AAATCCGTTGAGACGACACCGTATGAATTATGGTTTGGAAAGAAACCTAAGCTGTCGTTTCTAAAAGTTTGGGGATGCGATGCTTATGTCAAGAAACTTCAACCTGAAAAGCTCGAACCCAAGTCGGAAAAATGCGTATTCATAGGATACCCTAAGGAAACTGTAGGGTATACCTTCTACTTAAGATCCGAAGGCAAGATCTTTGTTGCCAAGAACGGATGCTTTCTGGAAAAAGAGTTTCTCTCGAAAGAAGTAAGTGGGAGGAAAGTAGAACTCGATGAAGTACTACCTCTTGAGCGGGAAAGTGGCGCAGCGCAGGAAACCGTTCCTGTGATGCCCACACCAACTGAAGAGGAAAACAATGATGATGATCAAGGTACTTCGGATCAAGTTACTGCTGAACTTCGTAGGTCCACTAGGACACGTTCTGCACCAGAGTGGTATGGTAACCCTGTCCTGGAAATCATGTTGTTAGACAACAATGAACCTTCGAACTATGAAGAAGCGATGGCGGGCCCGGATTCCAACAAATGGCTTGAAGCCATGAAATCCGAGATAGAATCCATGTATGAAAACAAAGTATGGACTTTGACAGACTTGCCCGATGATCGGCGAGCGATAGAAAACAAATGGATCTTTAAGAAGAAGACGGACGCGGATGGTAATGTTACAATCTATAAGGCTCGACTTGTCGCTAAGGGTTATCGACAAGTTCAAGGGATTGACTACGACGAGACATTCTCTCCCGTAGCGAAGCTAAAGTCCGTCCGAATCATGTTAGCAATTGCCGCATACTATGATTATGAGATATGGCAGATGGACGTCAAAACAGCATTCCTTAACGGGCATCTTAAGGAAGAACTGTATATGATGCA
>NW_025301824.1:0-875 GCF_018294505.1 Triticum aestivum
CACCCCCGCACCCCCACGCCCCGCCGGAGCCCTCGCCGGAGCCGCCCCGACGAGGTACTGCCTCGCTGCCCGTTCGTCGTTGCCGGTTTTTGTTAAAAAAACCTTTCGTTTAAAAAAAACTAGATCGGTTTTTTTCGGTTTTATTATTTGGCGAACGTTCACCGAACCGTTCATTTTAACGAACGCGTTCGTCGGTTTTTCTCTGTTAACGAACGTCCGTTCTTTAACCGTTCGTCCGTTTTTCTTTTCGTCGGATTTTTCTGCGATTATCTCAGATTCGATTTCTGATCGAATCTTCGATTCTGTTTAACTTCTCGCTCGTTTATCGGAATCAGGCGATTCAAGCGCCTAGAGTTTCGTCTCGAAATTCTCTTTCCGTTTAACCCACTCAAACAAGTTTTTGCTACTGTAAAATTTGACCTAGATCCAGATTAGTAAACGAAGCTTGTTTCTTTCGCAGTTTGACTTTCGTTGCTTCGTTCGAGTTGATTCTTTTTGTAAACCGGAGTTCTTAAGTTGAACTTTCTGGTTGGATCTTTCATTCGAGTTTTACCTGTGCATTAGATGAGTACTGATTGTATGCTTGTTTGTTTGCGATAGAGTACCCGGAGTGTGCCGCTTGTTACTTCGACTCGTTAGGTTTTGCGGATCATCAGCAAGGCAAGTAACACTTTGATCATCCTTTTCATACCCAGTTTTATTGCATTAGATCTTTTCCTCAAACAATTGCATGATTAGGATCTAATTAAATTGTGGGTATTGGGAAGTAGTTGAGGTAGTACCTATTACCTGTTTTCTATTCAAACCCTTGGGAGTTACTTCTACGTTGCTTTTATTATTGCCATGCTATGCTCGTAGACGTGGATGGGTTTGAG
>NW_025301825.1:0-875 GCF_018294505.1 Triticum aestivum
ATTGGTGGTGGATATATGGTGGTGGTATATGGCAGCGGTGGTAGTATTTGGATATGGATCGGTGGTGGTATATGGACACGGATTGGTGGTGGTATATGGATACGGATTCGGAGCGGTGGTGGTAGATGGCAGGGGCGATGATGATGGTGCGGCGACGGCGTGACAACTTGTGAACAGAACTCGAAACTCTAAAAGACTAGACGCTAAGACCAGCAACTGAACACGACGATGCAACCGCAAATTCAACAAAGCAAATACAGAAAAGATTATGCAAGGCTCAGATTGGTTCGGATGGGATGAACTAACCCTAATTTTTTTTTTTGGCTTTTTCGTGGACTATAGGTATGAAGAACAGACTCGATCTAAACTACGAAAAACTGTAAAATCTCACCGAGCAACCTGGAAATCTGATACAACTTGATAGAGGCAAAGGTGTCCCGTCTTTCGATGAGATGATGGATATCGCTTTGGTGACAGTCGACTTTGACGATCCGACTACGAACGTGCGAGGACGTCGCGCCTTAGCAATCGCTAAACCAACTCCGAGAGGTTATTGACCACGCCGGAGCACGATCAACCTGACCACGAGGGTCTGTTTCCTGCGAGCAAACGAAGAACAAGCAAGAAACTGAGATTGCAATCTGGATATTGCGAATATAAGATGAAAGCTTTATTGATCAAGGTGGGGTTCTGTGACGCCTTTGTCTGGTCGTTGAACACAAACGAAGTACGCGAAGTTGCAGCTATGGCGAACTTTTAATCTAAACAAAACCCAAAGTCTAAACGATGCCCTAAGGGCTGTATATATGGAGGAAGAGGGGGGGAATTTCGTGGCCCTTGGTGGAGGGGTCCGAAATCAACCCTATCTCTTGTTT
>NW_025301826.1:0-875 GCF_018294505.1 Triticum aestivum
AAAGCTAGCTTTCCAAGGTTTTATATTTTTTTTGAATTTTTTGAATTTATACTGCCCTCTAGACTGACTGGTCAAAACATCGGTCTATACCTCAAGGGGGCATTCTAAAATATTTATTTCAAATTTTTCTTTCATTGCCATGTTTGGCACATGTGGGTCACCAAGTACAAGAAAATTTGGGTGATTTAGAGGTAGTGGAAAAAATCACCTATGTTCAAAAACTGGCTTAAGTTAACCAAATGGTCCCTCCGGAATGCGGGCATTTTTTCAACCACCTCCAAATCACCTCAATTTTGGCACACATGATCTCTTGCACAAACAAAGCTAGGTTTCCAAGGTTTTATATTTTTTTGAATTTATACTGCCCTCAAGACTGACTTATCAAAATATCGGTCTATACCTCAAGGGGCCATTGTAAACTATATTTTTTCCAAATTTTCTTTCATAGCCATGTTTGGCACATGTGGGTCACCAAGTACAAGAAAATTTGGGTGATTTGGAGGTGGTGGAAAAAATCACCTTTGTTCAAAAACTGGCTTTAGTTAAAAGACCAAATGGTCCCTCCGGAATGCGGGCATTTTTTCGACCACCTCCAAATCACCTCAATTTTGGCACACATGATCTCTTGCACAAACAAAGCTAGCTTTCCAAGGTTTTATATTTTTTTAATTTTTTTATTAATTTATAATGCCTTCTAGACTGACTGATCAAAACATCGGTCTATACCTCAAGGGGGCATTGTAAAATATATATTTTCCAAATTTTCTTTCATAGCCATGTGTTCCACATGTGGGTCACCATGTAAAAGAAAATTTGGATTATTTGGAGGTGGTGGAAAAAATCACCTTTGTTCAAAAACTGGCTTAAGTTAGAGC
>NW_025301827.1:0-875 GCF_018294505.1 Triticum aestivum
AACGTCTACTACCGTGTCATCGCCGTCCGTGAGGGGGGCCACGCCCCGGAGACGCGTCCCGCCTCTTCGGACATGCCACCACACCACCCCGCATGTATGAGGGCCTGGTGCGACGCTCCGGTGGCATTGCTACCCCCCAGTGCCCTCGTCCCGCCTAACCCTATAGCGTTTGACCACGGGATCTACCCCTTTGACTTTGCACGGACGGGCTTTGACCAGTGGACCTCCCCACCCGGTTGTGTTAGGTCAGCCCATAGGAACACTTTGGAGCAACATCCGGGGCAGACCCACAGCAAGATCCCCTCCGTGTAGACCCCACGCGTCCGTTTCCCCCCTCCAGGTGCTGGCGGCAGCGCCGTTCGTGAGGGGGGCACACCCCGGACACGCGTGCCGGACGTTTGCAACCGCGACAACACTTCCAGACTTGTGAGAGGCCGCCGGCGCAAGATTTGGCAGCATGCTAGCCCCCGGAGGCCGCCGGCCACAGCCGTAGACGCGCGAAGGGCAATCCGCGTAGAGGGAATTTTTCGGATACTTCTCCATCATCAAAAATTATGAAAAAATACCATCGTTCCTATAGCACATGTGCCCACGGCGTGCAAAAAAAATCATGATTTTATCGCGCTCCGAGTATTTAGTAATATTGACGCCGCATCGTTACCGCAGAACGTCTACTACCGTGTCATCGCCGTCCGTGAGGGGGGCCACGCCCCGGAGACGCGTCCCGCCTCTTCGGACATGCCACCACACCACCCCGCATGTATGAGGGCCCGGTGCGACGCTCCGGTGGCATTGCTACCCCCCAGTGCCCTCGTCCCGCCTAACCCTATAGCGTTTGACCACGGGATCTACCCCTTTTACTTTGCACGGACGGG
>NW_025301828.1:0-875 GCF_018294505.1 Triticum aestivum
AATAGATCGGAAATTTTCTTGCAAAAAAAAATGGTACGAGGAAATTTCCGGAGATAACAGATGTGCCTTGTCTTTAAGAAATGACTCCCAACAAGGGCTTTGGTTACCACTCGAAATTCTGAGGTTTACCACAATTACCGCATTATTTCGGTCCCCCTCGATAAATGGGCATTTTGAGCAAAAAAAATCGATTTTTTTGAATTCAAACGCTCAATGTATAGTAAATTATGGCAGCACCTGATAGCACGCGCATAGATAACGTTCCACTGAGCTCGTAGCTCTTTTATGACAAATATAAGTGCAAGTGCTATCTATATCTATTTGGAAAGAATTTGAATTCAAAATTTAATTATAAATTTAGTCTGAAATTCATTCAAAATTTGCTCGAAATTTTGTGGTAACCGTGGTAACCACGTTTACCGCCCCCCTCGGTAAAAATGCACCATTCGGTAACCAAAACCTTGTCCCAACCGCAAGCCGGCTTTGGTAGGGGAGTGACGACATTGACGCGTCGGTGGCTCGTTCTTACAGCAGTAGTGGTCGTTCGGTGATCTTGAAATCTTGATGTAATTTTTATTATGTTTGAGATGCGCTATGTACTTTTAACCACAATCTCGAAGAACTAGTGATCAACAATCTAATCATAATTCTCGATAATTACACTTACTTGACCAAAATTCTCTACATCTTATAACTTGTGTGACATTCATATCTGAGTTGGACATTCTAGTCTTTTTTCTTTGTGCCTTTTACTTCTTATAGTTTTACTTCAATATTTCCCCTACTCAGAGAAAAACATCCAACTTTAAGAGTTGCATGAGCCCCAAACTTCTCTAGGCATGTAAGTCTCATTACATCCTTTGATCTCGTTCTTT
>NW_025301829.1:0-875 GCF_018294505.1 Triticum aestivum
TCGGAGCGCGATAAAATCATGAGTTTTTTACACGACGTGGGCACATGTGCGATAGCACTGATGGTAAATTTTCATAATTTTTGGTGATGGAGAAGTATCTGAACACTTCCCTCTCCGCGGATTGCTCTTCGCGTGTCTACGACTGTGGCCGGCGGCCTCCGGGGGCTAGCAAATACCGCCAAATCTTGCGTAGGCGGCCTCTCACAAGTCTGGAAGTGTTGTGGCGGTTACAAACGCCCGGCCCGCGTCTCCGGGGTGTGCCCCCCTCACTGACGATGCCGCCGCCGGCACCTGGAGGGGGCAAACGAACGCGTCGGGTCTACACGGATGGGTTCTTGCTGTGGCTTTGGCCCGGATGTTGCTCCAATGTGTTCCTATGGGCTGACCTAACACAACCGGGTGGAGAGTTCCACTGGTCAAAGCCCGCCCGTGCAAAGTCAAAGCGCTATATCCCGTGGTCAAACGCTACAGGGTTAGGCGGGACGGGGGCCCTGGGGGTAGCAATGCCACCGGAGCATCGCACCGGGCCCTCATACATGCCGTACGGTGTGGTGGCATGTCCGAAGAGGCGGCACGCGTCTCCGGGGTGTGGCCCCCCTCACGGACGGCGACGACACAGTAGTAGACGTTCTGCGGTAACGATGCGGCGTGAATATTATTAAATACTCGGAGCGCGATAAAATCATGAGTTTTTTACACGACGTGGGCACATGTGCTATAGGACTGATGGTAATTTTTCATAGTTTTTGGTGATGGAGAAGTATCTGAACACTTCCCTCTCCGCGGATTGCTCTTCGCGTGTCTACAACTGTGGCCTGCGGCCTCCGGGGGCTAGCACATGCCGCCAAATCTTGCATAGGCGGCCTCTCACAAGT
>NW_025301830.1:0-875 GCF_018294505.1 Triticum aestivum
CACACATACGGACTCTAAAAATAGCCTATACTTATGTATTTCGAAATTACATGGGCCTGGCCCAATAATAAGGTGACGCAGCACCTAAAATAGCCTCGGGACGAAATTTGTGAAGTGGCATCTTGTATATTTCGTCCAAGGCTTCATGCACCCATTATGGTGGCTTCAAAGTCCTGAAATCATCACTTGTAACTCCATTCTTGTTCCCCTTGCGCATGCCATCATCTCCATGCTTGTTCTTGCTCCAATGTTCATCCTTCTCCAAGCTAGGGCCTTCATTTGTAAGCAAAACAAATGTATCCAATTTAGGCAGCATCATATTCTCATGAACATTAGAATCATTACCAAGAAACGAAAGTACCTGGTAATTTAGTTGGCGTGCACGAGCTCTAGTAATTGGTCCAGTATGTATAGCAGCAGGGGCTGTGGGTGTAACAATTGTATTGATGTCCTCATCAGTCTCCTCTGGATTGGTACGGTATGGTACATGGTTGGGTAGCGATGCACCGGGAATTCAGTCAATTTGATGCTCAATCCCTCGAATAGGTGGTAATCTGGGTTGTTGTAGGCTCAAACCCTAGGAAGGATCTTTTCACTCTTGGAGGGGGGAAAAGGAGGAAAAACTCAAGAACACCAAGAACGCCAAGAACAAAATCTCTCAAACAAACCAAGTATCACATCCACTAGAGTAGCACACATAAGATCCACATGATTACAAGATCAATACAAGGAGAGTAGCACTTGGTAAATTCTTCCCACTATGTGAGGTCTTGATGATCTTCTCCAAGAGGAGGCCTTGATAATCCTATGGATTCTTCCCAAGGTGGGGGCTTGAGCTCCTAAGAGGAGGGGATACAAGGAGCAAAGGCTCACAA
>NW_025301831.1:0-875 GCF_018294505.1 Triticum aestivum
TTTACCTCGAACAAAGAAGGGGAGGGATAGCATATTTGTTGTCGTGGATAGATTCTCGAAAATGGCACACTTTATACCATGTCATAAAAGCGATGATGCTGTTCATGTTGCTGATTTGTTCTTTCGTGAAATTATTCGCTTGCATGGTGTGCCAAATACTATTGTTTCAGATCGTGATACTAAATTTCTTAGCCACTTTTGGAGATGTTTATGGGCTAAGTTGGGGACTAAACTGCTTTTTAGTACTACTTGTCACCCCCAAACTGATGGACAAACTGAAGTAGTCAATAGAACATTGTCTACTATGCTTAGGGCTGTTTTGAAGAATAATAAGAAAATGTGGGAGGAATGCTTGCCTCATATTGAATTTGCTTATAATCGTTCATTGCATTCTACTACTAAGATGTGCCCTTTTGAAGTTGTGTATGGTTTCCTACCTCATGCACCTATTAACTTGTTGCCTCTTCCATCTTTGGAGAAGGTTAATTTTGATGCTAAACAACGTGCTGAATTGATTTCAAAAAATGCATGAGTTAACTAAGGAAAACATTGAGCGCATGAATGCTAAATATAAACTTGCTGGAGATAAGGGTAGAAAACATGTTGTGTTTGCACCTGGAGATCTTGTTTGGTTACATTTGCGTAAGGATAGATTTCCTGATTTGCGCAAATCAAAGTTAATGCCACGTGCTGATGGTCCCTTTAAGGTGTTAGAGAAAATAAATGATAATGCATATAAACTTGAGCTGCCTGCAGATTTTGGGGTTAGTCCCACTTTTAACATTGCAGATTTGAAGCCTTATTTGGGTGAGGAAGATGAACTTCCGTCGAGGACGACTTCATTTCAAGAAGGGGAGGATGATGAGGACATCAAT
>NW_025301832.1:0-875 GCF_018294505.1 Triticum aestivum
GCAGCTAAGCCCCCGAGTGAGAGGGTTGCTCTTCACTCGGTAGGATTTTTATAACTTAGGCGAGCACAGGGCCGCAGCTAAGCCCCCGAGTGAGAGGGTTGCTCTTCACTCGGTAGGATTTTTATAACTTAGGCGAGCACAGGGCCGCAGCTAAGCCCCCGAGTGAGAGGGTTGCTCTTCACTCGGTAGGATTTTTACAAACTTAGGCGAAACGGATTCGCGGCTAAGTCACCCACTGAGGGGGAATTTTATGTGGACAAAAATAAAAAGTGACAGAAAGTATGGAGGGACTATGACACTATTATTTTGAGGTCCATGAACTACAAAAGTACTTTATTGCAACTCATCCGAGTGATAAAACTTAAGTGTAGAATGGACGGAGTAGCTCCGCGTTCCAAGCTCGGGGTTCGTCGATATTATGCTCGACGTTGTAAAGACGGTACGCCCCGTTGTGGAGGACCTTGGTGACGATGAAGGGGCCTTCCCAAGAAGGAGCAAGCTTGTGTGGTTTGTGCTGATCCACTCGGAGAACCAAATCCCCTTCCTGGAAGGCTCGACCTCTCACATTTCTGGCGTGGAAACGACGCAAATCTTGTTGGTAGATGGTCGACCGGATCAGAGCCATCTCCCTTTCTTCCTCTAAAAGGTCGACTGCGTCCTGCCGCGCTTGTTCAGCCTCTGCTTCGTTGTAGATTTCAACTCGAGGAGCATTGTGGAGAAGATCACTCGGCAAGACTGCTTCAGCTCCGTAGACCAAGAAGAATGGAGTTCTTCCGGTCGACCGATTAGGTGTGGTCCGCAGTCCCCAAAGTACTGAGGGAAGTTCGTCGACCCAAGCTCCAGCTGCGTGTTTGAGATCACGCATCAGTCGAGGC
>NW_025301833.1:0-875 GCF_018294505.1 Triticum aestivum
TTTTTATGCTGTATAGTAGCCTAGGCTAGTCATAGTGGAAAGTAACTTAGACTACTCCAGTAACTCTATGGTTCCCCTAAGAGCAAGTACTACCTCCGTCCCGGTTTACTCTTCCAATTTTGTAGTATCAAAGTTTAACCATAGATTTAACTGACAAAATGTTAATGCATGTCTCTAAGAACTATATCGTTGGATTCGTATTTGAACATAATTTCAAATGGTGTAATTTTTAGTGACATGCATTGGAATTTTCTTAGGTAAATATATGGTCAAAATTTTATAGTAAATACGAGGTAGTATTCCCTCCGTCCCAAAATTCTTTTCTTACATTTGTTTAGATACGGATGTATCTAACACTAAAATGTAACTAGATACATCCGTATTTAGACAAATTTAAGACAAGAATTTTGGGGTGGAGGGAGTACAAAAGTGGGCTATGTAGGCCAAAACATGAGCCAAATTCACTTGTGATGCATTTGGCATCCATGCCCCTTCATTGCTCACCTGGTGCCCCAATCTGGATCACCTACTTTGCTCCGGTCCCAAATTAACTCACGCAATGAAAAACATTGTGTGGGAGAGAGAGAGGACAGAGGCAATAAAAAAACACTTGTTTGGGAGAGTGAGAGGCTGGTGTAGTTGGTTTGATTGATTTTTTATACATGTGGGTCTGTGTGCATAGCAGTGCCAACTCTCTCACATCGCGAGAGCGGTGCCAAAATCTTTTGGTTGACATTGATGTGTATTATGTGGCATACTTTTGCGAAATATGGCATCAGCCACATAGTGGAAGGCAACAAATGCCCAAGCTCTTCACGTGCTCCTAGTTAAATGAGAGGAAACAGAAAGAGAGAGAGAGAGAGAGAGAGAGAGAG
>NW_025301834.1:0-875 GCF_018294505.1 Triticum aestivum
GGATACGCAGTCCGTTCGTCCGCCACACCCCTCTAACCTATCGAACCCGCAACTTTCCCCCTCCGGCTCCTCTGCCCGAAAACACGAAACACCGGGAATACTTTCCCGGATGTTATCCCCCCTTCACCGGTATCACCTACTACCGCGTTAGGGCACACCGAACACCGCGTATTGCCTTGTTATATTTTGTGATGCTTTGTTTGCTCTGTATTCATTATTTCTTCCCCCTCTTCTCTCCGGTAGACTACGAGACCGACGCTGCTGCTGCCCAGTTCGACTACGGAATTGACGACCCCTCTCTCTTGCCAGAGCAACCAGGCAAGCCCCCCCTTGATCACCAGATATCGCCTATTCTACTCTATACTGCTTGCATTAGATTAGTGTAGCATGTTACTGCTCTCATTAATCCTATTCCGATGCATAGCCTGACATTGTCGCTACATCTGTTGATACCTTACCTGCAATCCTAAATGCTTAGTATAGGATGCTAGTTTATCATCATTGGCCCTACATTCTTGTCAGTCTGCCATGCTATACTACTGGGCTGTGATCACTTCGGGAGGTGATCACGGGCATATACTATATACTTTACACTGTTACATTACCTGTGATACTATTCGGAGTTGGGGGCTGAAGGGGCAGGTGGCTCCATCCAGGTAGTGGTGGGCCTGGGTTCCCGACGGCCCCCGACTGTTACTTTGTGGCGGAGCGGCAGGGCAGGTTGAGACCACCTAGGAGACAGGTGGGCCTGGCCCTGTTCGGCGTTCGCGGATACTTAACACGCTTAACGAGATCTTGGTATTTGATCTGAGTCTGGCTACGAGCCTATACGCACTAACCATCTACGTGGGAGTAGTTATGGGTATCCCGACGTC
>NW_025301835.1:0-875 GCF_018294505.1 Triticum aestivum
GTTCTGCAGTAACGATGCGGCGTCAATATTAATAATACTCGGAGCGTGATAAAATCATGAGTTTTTTTTGCACGACGTGGGCACATGTGCTATAGGAACGATGGTATTTTTTCATAATTTTTGGTGATGGAGAAGTATTCGAAAAATTCCCTCTACGCGGATTGCCCTTCGTGCGTCAACGGCTGTGGCCGGCGGACTCCGTGGCTAGCATGCCGC
Source organism: Triticum aestivum (assembly GCF_018294505.1). Taxonomy (NCBI): domain Eukaryota; kingdom Viridiplantae; phylum Streptophyta; class Magnoliopsida; order Poales; family Poaceae; genus Triticum; species Triticum aestivum. The sequence goes on from NW_025301835.1 coordinate 217, forward strand.
CAAATCTTGCGTAGGCAGCCTCTCACAAGTCTGGAAGTGTTGTGGCGGTTGCAAAGGCCCGGCACGCGTGTCCGGGGTGTGCCCCCCCTCACGGACGGCGCCGCCGCCGGCACGTGGAGGGGGGAAACGGACTCGGCGGGTCTACTCGGAGGGGATCTTACTGTGGGTCTGGCCTGGATGTTGCTGCAAAGTGTTCTTATGGGCTGACTTAACACAACCGGGTGGGGAGGTCCACTGGTCAAAGCCCATCCATGCAAAGTCAAAGGGCTAGATCCCGTGGTCAAACGCTACAGGGTTAGGCAGGACGGGGGCACTAGGGGGTAGCAATGCCACCGGAGCGTCGCACCGGGCCCTCCTACATGCGGGGTGGTGTGGTGGCATGTCCGAAGAGGCGGGACGCGTCTCCGGGGCGTGGCCCCCCCCTCACGGACGGCGATGACACGGTAGTAGACGTTCTGCGGTAACGATGCGGCGTCAATATTAATAATACTCGGAGCGCGATAAAATCATGAGTTTTTTTGCACGACGTGGGCACATGTGCTATAGGAACGATGGTATTTTTTCATAATTTTTGGTGATGGAGAAGTATCCGAAAAATTCCCTCTACGCGGATTGCCCTTCGCGCGTCTACGGCTGTGGCCGGCGGCCTCCGGGGGCTA
>NW_025301836.1:0-875 GCF_018294505.1 Triticum aestivum
ATTTCTTGAATGACTTGATAGCTTGTCCCCTGGCCGGCATGGTTTCCGTCGCCATCTGCGCTATGTCATTGGCAGTTTGAAGCTGGTAAATATTTGGTTGTTATTTGGTTGAAATGGTTATGAAATGATGGACCTGAAAAAATTAGTAGTGATTACCATCCGGTCATGATAGTAAGCTACATGCAGCTCAACAGGTCTCAGCATCTGCTCCTCGTGCGTGAGATTTGTTGGTATCGTAGCTGGTTGACCGGCCAGGCTTGTACGCGTGCTGATGCAGTACCACTGCTTGTACGCTTGAGCTGTACTTCCATCGTACGGTCTGCAAAATTATATAATAATATCAACCGTTGTGATGAAAGCAAATCATCTTCACGCATCGTATGGTCATCGTAATAAAATAATGTAAATAAAATGTACCGAAGTTGATACACTATATCTGCTAGCGCTTCATTTTCCCACATGTGTACCCATTGAATGTTGTGTTCCCTCCAATCGTGAAGACTCCAACTGTGGCCCATATTGGCCAGCCTGCAAATTATGTAACAAAGTGTGAGTTGAGTAAGTTAAAAAGGACACTAACTATTTAGGGAGGTCACATCTTACTTATGGGTTTCCTCGTCGGTACATCTTGGAAAAGGTGGTGGAATCTCCTAATACAGACCGAACTGTCTCATGACACGCTCTGGGTTGTAAGGCTCAACACACCACAAGAACAATAAGTAGCAGCGAGTCAGCCAGAATGCACTATCAGTCAACATGCCATCTATGATGAGTCATATATCAAAGACCATATGTACATGCTCCTGAGTCCATGGGTTTCATGTGACTACAAACTCATCAAGTGCCTCAAACTGCTGGTGGTATATAGGGTAACA
>NW_025301837.1:0-875 GCF_018294505.1 Triticum aestivum
CTAAACGACGCCCTAAGGGCTGTATATATGGAGGAAGAGGGGGGGGGGAATTTCGTGGCCCTTGAGGAAGGGGTCCGAAACCAACCCTATCTCTTGTTTCCCCACACATACGGACTCTAAAAACAGCCTATACTTATGTATTTCGAAATTACATGGGCCTGGCCCAATAATAAGGTGACGCAGCACCTAGAATAGCCTCTGGACGAAAGTTATGAAGTAGCATCTTGTATATTTCGTCCAAGGCTTCATGCACGCATTATGGTGGCTTCAACGTCCTGAAATCATCACTTGTAACTCCGTTCTTGTTCCCCATGCGCATGCCATCATCTCCATGCTTGTTCTTGCTCCAATGTTCATCCTTCTCAAAGCTAGGCCCTTCATTTGTAAGCAAAACAAATGTATCCAATTTAGGCAGCATCATATTCTCATGAACATTAGAATCATTAGCAAGAAACGAAAGTACCTGGTAATTTAATTGGCGTGCGCGAGCTCTAGTAATAGGTCCAGTATGTATAGCAGCAGGGACTGTGGGTGTAATAATTGTATTGATGTCCTCATCACTAAGACAGGATGGCAGGGATGTCAGGTGCTCGTCTTGGCGTCCGTCGTCGCTACCGCGACGACATCCGCCTCGACTCGCGTTACCCTAAGATAGACAGGGTGGCAGTGGTGTCACGTGCTCGTCCCGGCGTCCATCGTCGCTACCGCGACGACGTCCGCCTCGACTCGCGTTACGCTAAGACATGATGGCAGTGGTGTCACGAGCTCGTCTTGGCGTCCGTCGTCGCTACCACGACAACGTCCGCCTCGACTCGCGTTACCCTAAGATAGACAGGGTGGCAGTGGTGTCACGTGCTCGTCTCGGCGTCCATCGT
>NW_025301838.1:0-875 GCF_018294505.1 Triticum aestivum
GGGGGGGGCTTGCCTGGTTGCTCTGGCAAGAGAGAGAGGGGTCGTCGGTGGTGTAGTCGACCACAGGGGCATCAGCATCGTCACGGGGCTACCGGAGAGAAGAGGGGGGAGAAACAGTAAATACATAGCAAGCAAGTGCATAACAGGTCAACAAGCAGAGCTAGACGTGTTCTAACGCGGTATGAGGTGATACCGGTGAAGGGGGAAAACATCCGGGAAAGTACTCCCGGTGTTTCGCGTTTTCGGACAGATGAACCGGAGGGGGAAAGTTGCGTGTTTGGTATGTTAGAGGTGTGTGGTGGACGAACGGGCTGCGTATCCGGGTTCGTCTCGTCGTTCTGAGCAACTTTCATGTTGAAAATATTTTAATCCGAGTTACGGATTAAAAGATATGATTTTCTAAAGATTTTATTAATTTCTGGAATTTATTTAATTATTTAATTAATTCGGAAAATGGATTTATGACGTCAGCATGACGTCATGCTGACATCAGCAGTCAACAGGGGTTGACTGGGTCAAACTGAGGCGTGGGTCCAATGGGACCCACCTGTCATACTCTGTTAGGTTAATTAGGATTTAGTTAAACTAATTACTGTTTAATTAAGCTAACAGGTTAATTAGATTAAGTAATTAAGGTTAATTAACTTAATTAATTTAGTTAATTAATTAATTAATTAAATTTATTTTTATTTTAATTATTGTTTTATTTATTTTTATATACTTTTTTTATTTATTTATTTTAATTCCCTTTTCTTTTCTTCTTTTTTTTAAAACGTTCTGGGGTGGGGCCCCAAGGTCAGTGGCTCAGGGGGAGCCCTAACGGGCGAACGGGCACCGGTCCCGGGCGCACCCGAGCGGGCACTCGCCCGTAGGGC
>NW_025301839.1:0-875 GCF_018294505.1 Triticum aestivum
AGACCGGGGTAACATGTCGGATGCGATCATACCAGCACTAAAGCACCGGATCCCATCAGAACTCCGAAGTTAAGCGTGCTTGGGCGAGAGTAGTACTAGGATGGGTGACCTCCTGGGAAGTCCTCGTGTTGCATTCCCTTTTTAATTTTTTTCGCGCCGCTTGCAAAACAAAACGCACGTGTAAGTAATATATTTACCGTGTTTTATTATTTTGCACGAGTGCGGTAAGTCATAGCTGGGTGCTCACGATTCACGGGTCCAGCGTCGGCGTTGTGGCGCGGCAAGCGTGCACTGGTGCGGTTGAGAGGGAGGGGTGGAAACCGCGTTAAACTCGTCTCCGTAGTTGAGAGGGAGCGGCCAAAGCAATGTGCAATCGTCTTTGTAGTGGAGCTGGGAGGGGCAAGGATAAGGGACGAAGACCGGGGTAACATGTCGGATGCGATCTTACCAGCACTAAAGCACCGGATCCCATCAGAACTCCGAAGCTAAGCGTGCTTGGGCGAGAGTAGTACTAGGATGGGTGACCTCCTGGGAAGTCCTTGTGTTGCATTCCCTTTTTAATTTTTTTCGCGCCGCTTGCAAAACAAAACGCACGTGTAAGTAATATATTTACCGTGTTTTATTATTTTGCACGAGTGCGGTAAGTCATAGCTGGGTGCTCACGATTCACGGGTCCAGCGTCGGCGTTGTGGCGCGGCAAGCGTGCACTGGTGCGGTTGAGAGGGAGGGGTGGAAACCGCGTTAAACTCGTCTCCGTAGTTGAGAGGGAGCGGCCAAAGCAATGTGCAATCGTCTTTGTAGTGGAGCTGGGAGGGGCAAGGATAAGGGACGAAGACCGGGGTAACATGTCGGATGCGATCATACCAGCACTAAAG
>NW_025301840.1:0-875 GCF_018294505.1 Triticum aestivum
TTTTTGCCGTAACCCTCTCAACTTTCTTGCACATGCTATGTGGATGAAATGATGATACCATGCCAACTTTCAACCTTTTCAGAGTTCATTTGAAATGCTTTTCAATTTTAGGGTCTTATAGCTCAAAATAATTAGTAAATGCATGAAAAATAACAAATGAAGTCAGAAAGGATTGAAAAATGATGATGTGGCTTTGAATGGTGGATTTTGAACACACAAAAAGTCAGGAGTTCAAATAAGTTTTAAAAAATGAAATCCCTTTGTAACAGACGAGTTTCCGTATGAAATCCTGATACTTTGAAAGAGATTGTCCGTTTTGTACACGAAGTGCATCCAGTTTTTGCCGTAACCCTCTCAACTTTCTTGCACATGCTATGTGGATGAAATGATGATACCATGCCAACTTTCAACCTTTTCAGAGTTCATTTGAAATGCTTTTCAATTTTAGGGTCTTATAGCTCAAAATAATTAGTAAATGCATGAAAAATAACAAATGAAGTCAGAAAGGTTTCAAAAATGATGACGTGGCTTTGAATGGTGCATTTTGAACACACAAAAAGTCAGGAGTTCAAATAAGTTTTAAAAAATGAAATCCCTTTGTAAGAGACGAGTTTCCGTATGAAATCCTGATACTTTGAAAGAGATTGTCCGTTTTGTACACGAAGTGCATCCAGTTTTTGCCGTAACCCTCTCAACTTTCTTGCACATGCTATGTGGATGAAATGATGATACCATGCCAACTTTCAACCTTTTCAGAGTTCATTTGAAATGCTTTTCAATTTTAGGGTCTTATAGCTCAAAATAATTAGTAAATGCATGAAAAATAACAAATGAAGTCAGAAAGGTTTGAAAAATGATGACGTGGCTTTGAATGG
>NW_025301841.1:0-875 GCF_018294505.1 Triticum aestivum
TCATCACCACTCGGCCGCCCAGCGCGTCCCCACTCGGTTGGTCACCTCATCACCACTCGGCCGCTCCGCGCGTCGCCACTCGGTTGGTCACCTCATCACCACTCGGCCGCTCCGCGCGTCGCCACTCGGTTGGTCACCTCATCACCACTCGGCCGCTCTGCGCGTCGCCATTGGTTGATCGCCTCATCAGCACTCGGCCGCCCCGCGCGTCGCCAATCGGTTGGTCACCTCATCACCACTCGACCGCCCTGCGCGCCTTCAGACAGCTAAGTCATTTTACATTCTGTTATTTTCGTCTTCCCGAGTATTCCATAATTCACACATCAGGTTCACTCGGAGGCCACACCACCGAGTGTACCTCTACGCTCGACTGCTTATTTTCACATACTTGCTTAGTACTGGTTATGTGACTCCGAAGTCCAACTTCCTTTTTTCGCATATATCATTCGCGAACACCATGTGTCGTTCTTCATTTCGAGTTTGCATCGGTCCTCCGGGGCTGCAACTCAGTCAAAACACTACACTTCCGTTTTATTTTAGCCAGTATTCCAACAAGTTCAGTAGGATTTCTCGCTTCGACAAATGCGAACGAATCCTTCGCTCTTTTAAACTTTTGCTGGTCAACCAGCAAGCCCCTTGCACTCCCAGCGGGTGTCTATGGGTGTTATTCACACAAATCATTTCAGCACACATCAAATTTCCTCAAGAAATTATTGTGTTGACTTGTGCCATTTTTTACACAAGTTACCGCGATCACTCGACGGCCCTACGCGCCAACTTCATCGCTGCTCGGACTCGGTCTCCATACTGGTCCTAGCGCACCACAACACTGACTTTGTCGCCCTGTTGATTTCAAACACGTCCGGCCAACCCCT
>NW_025301842.1:0-875 GCF_018294505.1 Triticum aestivum
AAGTTCATCACAAAGCTCTTGTAGCTTGGTGGAAGCGACTGGAGGATTCTGTCAATGACCGCATCATCCGGGAGATTAACTCCCAGCTGAGTCAAGCGGTTATGCAACCCAGACATAGTGAGTATGTGCTCACTGACAGAACTGTTTTCCTCCATCTTACAGCTGAAGAATTTGTCGGAGACTTCATATCTCTCGACCCGGGCATGAGCTTGGAAAACCATTTTCAGCTCTTCGAACATCTCATATGCTCCATGTCTCTCAAAACGCTTTTGGAGCCCCGGCTCTAGGCTGTAAAGCATGCCGCACTGAACGAGGGAGTAGTCATCGAAACATGCCTGCCAAGCGTTCATAACATCTTGTTCTGCAGGGAGAACGGGTGCGTCACCAAGCGGTGCTTGTAGGACATAATCTTTCTTGGCAGCTATGAGGATGATCCTCAGGTTCCGGACCTAGTCCCTATAGTTGCTGCCATCGTCTTTCAGCTTGGTTTTCTCTAGGAACGCGTTGAAGTTGAGGACTACGTTGGCCATTTAATCTACAAGACATATTGTAAAATATTTAGACTAAGTTCATGATAATTAAGTTCAACTAATCAAATTATTAATGAACTCCCACTTAGATTAGACATCCCTCTAGTCATCTAAGTATTACATGATCCGAGTTAAACTAGACCGTGTCCGATCATCACGTGAGACGGACTAGTCAACATCGGTGAACATCTTCATGTTGATCGTATCTTCTATACGACTCATGCTCGACCTTTCGGTCTTCCGTGTTCCGAGGCCATGTCTGTACATGCTAGGCTCGTCAAGTCAACCTAAGTGTTTGCATGTGTAAATCTGTCTTACACCCGTTGTATGTGAACGTCTGAATAA
>NW_025301843.1:0-875 GCF_018294505.1 Triticum aestivum
TTATTTGTACTAGGCTACAGAGCTAGTTCAACTCTAGTGTAAAATTATTTGAACTAGCTTATAGAGCTAGTTCAACTCTAGTGTAAAATTATTTGCACTAGACTATAGAGCTAGTCAACTGTAGTGTAAAATTATTTGTACCAGCTTATAGAGCAAGTTCAACTCTAGTGTAAAATTATTTGTACTAGGCTATAGAGCTAGTTCAACTCTAGTGTAAAATTATTTGAACTAGCTTATAGACCTAGTTCAACTATACTGTAAAATTATTTGTACAAGCTTATAGAGCTAGTTCAACTCAAGTGTAAAAGTATTTGAACTAGCTTATAGAACTTGTTCAATTCTAGTGTAAAATTATTTGAACTAGGTTATAGAGCTAGTTCAACTCTAGTGTAAAATTATTTGTACTAGGCTATAGAGCTAGTTCAACTCTAGTGTAAAATTATTTGTACAAGCTTATAGAGCTACTTCAACTCTAGTGTAAAATTATTTGAACTAGGTTATAGAGCTAGTTCAACAGTAGTGTAAAATTATTTGAACTAGCTTATAGAGCTAGTTCAACTCTAGAGTAAAATTATTTGAACGAGCTTATAGAGCTAGTTCAACTCTAGTGTAGAATTATTTGTACTAGGCTATAGAGCTAGTTCAAGTCTAGTGTAAAATTATTGGAACTAGCTTATAGAGCTAGTTCAACTCTAGTGTAAAATTATTTGTACTAGACTATAGAGCTAGTCAACTCTAGTGTAAAATTATTTGTACAAGCTTATAGAGCTAGTTCAACTCTAGTGTAAAATTATTTGAACTAGCTTATAGAGCTAGTTCAACTCTAGTGTAAAATTATTTGAACTAGCTTATAGAGCTAGTTCAACTCTAGTGTA
>NW_025301844.1:0-875 GCF_018294505.1 Triticum aestivum
GAGCTCGTGAGGGAGAGGGAGAGGGGGTCCGGCGAGGCTAGGGGGGGAATGGGGTGCGGAGGGGCTAGGCTTTATAGCCTGGGGGTCCGGCGAGCTTCGGAAGGGGATCGGGGCGATCGGGGGATCCCGGATCCTTCGGGATCCGGTCGATCTCCGGCGAGGTCGTGGCGTGGGCGAGGGGTTGGGGAAGACGGGGCGGGTCCCACGGGTCAGCGAGAGGGAGAGAGGGGCGAGGGGGTCGGGTGGAGCTGGGCTGGCCTGGCTCGGCTGGCCTGTTGGCCGAGTGGGCCGGCTGGCTTGGGCCAGGCAGGGAGGGGAGGGGTGCGGCGCTGGCTGGGCCTGGGGTGGCCTGGCTGGCGCCCCGGGGGGTTTTTCTTTATTTTTTTAAATAAAACAAAAACAAAAATAAAACATTATCTATAAATATTTTATATAGGGTATATATATACCAAAATGATCAGGGGAATATTCCCTTTCATTTGAACATTTTTTCCAATGGCAAAATCCAAACTTTATAAAAATCCATTTTTTTCAAATTCAAATAAAATTCAGATTTGAATCCAAATCCTTTGGCATTGTTTCCTCTGATGTTTTTGGAGTGTCATGTTTGCTCCTCTCATACTTTTGATCAAGTATTTATCAGGCTTAGTTTTTGAAATGTTTCCCACATGCCAGAGTTTGAAATTCAAAATCAAAACTCAAAATTCTCTGAAACTTCAAATGGCATTGAATTCAAACAGGATGCATAGGATGCTTAGCTATAATTGTAAAACATTCCAAATAGGAAATTTGGGATGTTACAGTGGTCATTGTTGTCGTTGTTGTTGTTGTTGTCGTTGTTGTCGTTGTTGTCGTTGTTGTTGTTGTCATTGTTG
>NW_025301845.1:0-875 GCF_018294505.1 Triticum aestivum
TTTCAGAGTTCATTTTGTAGTCATTTTCAATTTCACCGTCATTTAGCTCTCTAAACAATTCGGTAAATGACTGAAAAACAGCAGATGATGTCAGAACGTGTTGGAAATTGATGACATCGCTTTGAAAGATGCATACTGAACGCAAAAATAGGCTGGAGTTCAAATAAGTTTAAAAAACGTGGAAGTGCCCGTGTAATAGATGAGTTCTCGTCCGAAACCCTGATACTCCCAAAGAGATTGTCCAGTTCGTACACGAGGTGCGTCCAGTTTTCGCCGTGACCCTCTCTACTCTTTTGCACAAGCTATGCAGGCGAAATGATGATACCATGCCAAGTTCCAACATTTTCAGAATTCATTTTGTAGTGATTTTCAATTTCACCGTCATTTAGCTCTCTAAAAAATTCGGTAGATGATTGAAAAACAGCAGATGATGTCAGAACGTGTTGGAAATTGATGACGTCGCTTTGAAAGATGCATACTGAATGCAAAAATAGGCTGCAGTTCAAATAAGTTTAGAAAACATTGAAGTGCCCGTGTAACAGATGAGTTCTCGTCCGAAACCCTGATACTCGGAAAGAGATTGTCCAGTTCATACACGAGGTGGGTCCAGTTTTCGCCGTGACCCTCTCTACACTTTTGCACATGCTATGCGGGCGAAATGATGATACCATGCCAAGTCCCAATATTTTCAGAGTTCATTTTGTAGTGATTTTCAATTTCACCGTCATTTAGCTCTCTAAACAAATCGGTAGATGACTGAAAACAGTAGATGATGTCAGAACGTGTTGGAAATTGATGACGTCGCTTTCAAAGATGCATACTGAACGCAAAAATAGGTTGGAGTTCAAATAAGTTTAAAAAACATTGAAGTGCCC
>NW_025301846.1:0-874 GCF_018294505.1 Triticum aestivum
AAAACTAGATGCCCTTCGTGTACAAAACAGACAATCTCTTTCGAAGTATGAGGGTTTCATACTGAAACTCATCTATTACAAAGGGATTTCATTTTTTGAACTTATTTGAACTCCATAGTTTTTTTGTGTTCAAAATGCACCATTCAAATCCGCATGATCAATTTTCAACCCTTTCTGACTTCACTTGTTATTTTTCATGCATTTACTGATTATTTTGAGCTATAAGACCATGAAATTGAAAAGCATTTGGAATGAACTCTGAAAAGGTTGAAAGTTGGCATGGTATCATCATTTCACCCACATAGCATGTGTAAGAAAGTAGAATGGGTTACGTCAAAAGCTGGATGCACTTCATGTCCAAAACAGACAATCTCTTTCGAAGTATCAGGGTTTCATACTGAAACACATCTGTTAAAAAGGGATTTCATTTTTTTTGAACTTATTTGAACTCCATAGTTTTTCTGTGTTCAAAATGCACCATTCAAAGCCACATCATCAATTTTCACCCCTTCCTGATTTCATTTGTTATTTTCCATGCATTTACTGATTATTTTGAGTAATAAGACCATGAAATTGAAAAGCATTTGAAATGAACTCTGAAAAGGTTGAAAGTTGGCATGGTATCATAATTTCACCCACATAGCATGTGCAAGAAAGTAGAGAGGGTTACGTCAAAAACTGGATGCCCTTCGTGTACAAAACAGACAATCTCTTTCGAAGTATCAGGGTTTCATCACGAAACTCGTCTGTTACAAAGGGATTTCAATTTTTTTGAACTTATTTGAACTCCATAGTTTTTCTGTGTTCAAAATGCACCATTCAAAGCCACATCATCAATTTTCAACCCTTTCTGACTTCATTTGTTATTTTTCAT
>NW_025301847.1:0-874 GCF_018294505.1 Triticum aestivum
GTGGCTTTGAATGGTGCATTTTGAACACACAAAAAGTCAGGAGTTCAAATAAGTTTTAAAAAATGAAATCCCTTTGTAACAGACGAGTTTCCGGATGAAATCCTGATACTTTGAAAGGGATTGTCCGTTTTGTACACGAAGTGCATCCAGTTTTTGCCGTAACCCTCTCAACTTTCTTGCACATGCTATGTGGATGAAATGATGATATCATGCCAACTTTCAACCTTTTCAGAGTTCATTTGAAATGCTTTTCAATTTTAGGGTCTTATAGCTCAAAATAATTAGTAAATGCACGAAAAATAACAAATGAAGTCAGAAAGGATTGAAAAATGATGATGTGGCTTTGAATGGTGCATTTTGAACACACAAAAAGTCAGGAGATCAAATATGTTTTAAAAAATGAAATCCCTTTGTAACAGACGAGTTTCCGGAAGAAATCCTGATACTTTGAAAGGGATTGTCCGTTTTGTACACGAAGTGCATCCAGTTTTTGCCGTAACCCTCTCAACTTTCTTGCACATGCTATGTGGATGAAATGATGATATCATGCCAACTTTCAACCTTTTCAGAGTTCATTTGAAATGCTTTTCAATTTTAGGGTCTTATAGCTCAAAATAATTAGTAAATGCATGAAAAATAACAAATGAAGTCACAAAGGATTGAAAAATGATGATGTGGCTTTGAATGGTGCATTTTGAACACACAAAAAGTCAGGAGTTCAAATAAGTTTTAAAAAATGAAATCCCTTTGTAACAGACGAGTTTCCGGATGAAATCCTGATACTTTGAAAGAGATTGTCCGTTTTGTACACGAAGTGCATCCAGTTTTTGCCGTAACCCTCTCAACTTTCTTGCACATGCTATGTGGATGAAAT
>NW_025301848.1:0-874 GCF_018294505.1 Triticum aestivum
CGGAGGGGGGAAACGGACGCGTCGAGTCTACACGGAGTGGATGTAGGTGTGGGCCTGGCCCGGATGTTGCTCCAAAGTGTTCATATGGGCCGACCTAACACAACCGGGTGGAGAGGTCCACTGGTCAAAGCCCGTCCGTGCAAAGTCAAAGGGCTAGATCCCGTGGTCAAACGCTACAGGGTTAGGCGGGACGGGGGCCCTGGGGGGTAGCAATGCCACCGGAGCATCGTACCCGGCCCTCATACATGCGGGGTGGTGTTGTGGCATGTCCAAAGAGGCGGCACGTGTCTCCGGTGCGTGGCCCCCCTCACGGACGGCAATGAAACGGTGGTAGACGTTCTGCGGTAACGATGCAGCGTGAATATTATTAAATACTTGGAGCGCGATAAAATCATGAGTTTTTTACACAACGTGGGCACATGTGCTATAGGACTGATGGTAATTTTTCATATTTTTTTGTGATGGAGAAGTATCTGAACACTTCCCTCTACGCGGATTGCTCTTCGCACGTCTACGACTGTGGCCGGCGGCCTTCGGGGGGTAGCATACCGTAAAATCTTGCGTAGGCGGCCTCTCACAAGTCTGGAAGTGTTGAGGCGGTTGCAAACGCCCAGCACGTGTCTCCGGTGCGTGCCCCCCCTCACGGACGGCGCCGCCGCCGGCACCCGGAGGGGGGAAACGGACGCGTCGGGTCTACACGGAGTGGATGTAGCTGTGGGCCTGGCCCGGATGTTGCTCCCCGGTATCCCTCTGGGCCGAGCCGACACAACCGGGTGGAGAGGTCCACTGGTCAAAGCCCGTCCGTGCAAAGTCAAAGGGCTAGATCCCGTGGTCAAACGCTACAGGGTTAGGCGGGACGGGGGCCCTGGGGGGG
>NW_025301849.1:0-874 GCF_018294505.1 Triticum aestivum
CCCTGATACTTCGAAAGATATTGTCCGTTTTGTACATGAAGTGCTTCCTGTTTTTGCCGTAACCCTCTCTACATTCTTGCACATGCTATGTGGGTCAAATGATGATACCATGCCAACATTCAACCTTTTCAGAGTTTGTTTGAAATGCTTTTCAATTTCAGGGTCTTATAGCTCAAAATAACCTGTAAATGCATATAAAATTACAAATGAAGTCAGAAAGGGTTGAAAATTGATGATGTGGCTTTGAATGGTGCATTTCGTGCACAGAAAAACTATGGAGTTCAAATAAGTTCAAAAAAATGAAACCCCTTTGTAACAGACGAGTTTCCGTATGAAACCCTGATACTTCGAAAGAGATTGTCCGTCTTGTACACGAAGTGCATCCTGTTTCTGCCGTAACCCTCTCTACATTCTTGCACATCCTGTGTGGGTCAAATGATGATACCATGCCAACTTTCAACCTTTTCAGAGTTCATTTCAAATGCTTTCCAATTTCAGGGTCTTATAGCTCAAAATAATCTGTAAATGCATGAAAAATAACAAATGAAGTCAGAAAGGGTTGAAAATTGATGATGTGGCTTTGAATGGTGCATTTTGAGCACAGAAACACTATGGAGTTCAAATAAGTTCAAAAAAATGAAATCCCTTTGTAACAAACGAGTTTCCATATGAAACCCTGATACTTCGAAAGAGATTATCCGTTTTGTACATGAAGTGCATCCAGTTTTTTGCCGTAACCCTCTCTACTTTCTTTCATATGATATGTGGGTCAAATGATGATACCATGCCAACTTTCAACCTTTTCAGAGTTCATTTGAAATGCTTTTCAATTTGAGGGTTTTATAGCTCAAAATAACCAGTAAATGCATGAAAA
>NW_025301850.1:0-874 GCF_018294505.1 Triticum aestivum
GCGGCGGCGGGAGTGGTTTTGGTCGTTTCGGCCACCAAATGGACCGCGGAGGCCACCGGAGTGGAGCTGAGGACAATCCGCAGCTCTTGGCGGAGTCCGTTGGGGTCGGGGTGGCCGGAGTCGACGCCGGCGACGACTTTGGCGGCCACCGAGGTTCGGTCGGAGGTGAACTTGGTGCTAGAGGGTTCGGTGAGGCTCGTGGAGTGGCTAGCTAGGTGCTGTGGAACGCGGTGAGCAAGATGGACACCATCTTGTGGCCGGAGGATGACCGGGAGCACGTCGGCGACGAGGTCCACGGCGGTGGGTGCGGTTGAGCTCCGGGAGGTTGCTACACGGCTCGGGAGCAAGAACGGAAGGGAGGGGAAGATGGCTAAGCTCACAGTGAGTGCGACGGAGTCCTTGGTGCGGCCGGAGATGGACCGGAGCGACGACGGCGTTGAAGGGGATCTCCGGCGACGGTGAGCTCGGGTGAGGTTGGTGCGGTGGTCTCGGGCGTTGCGAGCGCTCGGGGCTCGGCTGCTCGATGAAGTGGACAGCGGCGGAGCTCCTGGACACGGTGGGACGGCGTGGAGACGACGGGGAGCACGGCTACGACGGTGGTGCGGCGATGGTGGCGTCGGCCATGGCTGGGGCGTGCGAGGGGGAGGAGCTGGAGAGGAGAGGGGGTGTCTGGGGGGTTCGGGGGAGAGAGGGAGGCCGATCCACGTCGTCACCTGGCGAGGGGAGCGGCGAGGCGGCGAGCAGGTGCGTGGCGCACGCCGCGGTCGCCGTCGGGCACCTGCCTGCCTGCCTGGCCGGCAAGCAGCTCGCTGGAGCGGTGCTGGGCTGGGCCGGCAGGTGGGCTGGCTAGTGGGCTGCGGTGGCGCCAGGTAGG
>NW_025301851.1:0-874 GCF_018294505.1 Triticum aestivum
CCCCCCGACGCCCAGCCGCTGCCGGAGCTTCAACGCCGGCGTCTTCCTCAGTCCGGGCACGGGGTGCAGGACGACGACCGCGGCCGCCGGCCTTCCCACGGCCAACTGAGGCATCCCTTCGACGATGACGCCGCCGCCGACCCCGACCCCAACCCCGACCCTGACCCCTCCGGCGATCGGCCGCGCCTGCCCAGGTACCTCTCCTCCTTCCTCCTTCCTCCCTCTCCATCCTTCCTCCCTCCCCAACCTGTGCATGGTGATTCCTCCCTTCTCCTCCACCCCCTCACCTGCAAACCCTAGGGCCATGGCGGCAGGCTTCTTGCTCCCTTGTAAGAACATCCTCTCTGTTGGCCTACATGTATTTCAGAGAACAAATTTGTAGTTCATTTCATTCTGTTGGCCTGCATTAGGTAAGCATCAAGTGGATTTAACTATTTTAGATAGTTTCAGTTAACTGTTTTGCGTTTCCTGAAGAGGTTCACCTATAGTTTCAAAAATTCAGTCACTGGATATATGCAATAATTTACAAAGAGCAAGTGATGTAGAGCAAAAATTCAGCAAATGATGTATAGTTTCAAAAATTCAGTGAAACTGAACCTACCCTATTGCTTCATGTAGCAAAGGCGGCAATGCAAGCAAGATCATGCTTGGCTTAGCCAAATTCATGTTACTGAATTTTTTTCAACATGATAAAATTGTCATGCTACTAAATGTTATAGAAATGCAAGGGAACACAGAAATACTAGGGCACACAACATTTAGAGTACTCTGAAATTCAGTTCTGAAATTTTTTGTTAGATAGTGGCTACACTAATCTAGAGTAGTATCCCAATCTGATGGAGTACTTGATTTGGGGGACTGAACTTATGCTTAT
>NW_025301852.1:0-874 GCF_018294505.1 Triticum aestivum
TTAAACTTATTTGAACTCCAGCCTATTTTTGCGTTCAGTATGCATCATTCAAAGCGACGTCATCAATTTCCAACACGTTCTGACAACATTTGCTGTTTTTCAGTCATTTACCGATTTGTTTAGAGAGCTAAATGACGGTGAAATTGAAAATCACTACAAAATGAACTCTGAAAATGTTGGAACTTGGCATGGTATCATCATTTCACCCGCATAGCATGTGCAAAAGAGTAGAGGATGCACCTCGTGTACAAACTGGACAATCTCTTTCGGAGTATCAGGGTTTTGGACGAGAACTCATCTGTTACACGGGCACTTCAATGTTTTTTAAACTTATTTTGAACTCCAACCTATTTTTCCGTTCAGTATGCATAATTCAAAGCGACGTCATCAATTTCCAACACGTTCTGACATCATTTGTTGTTTTTCAGTCATTTACCGATTTGTTTAGAGAGCTAAATGACGGTGAAATTGAAAATCACTACAAAATGAACTCTGAAAATGTTGGAACTTGGCATGGTATCATCGTTTCACCCGCATTGCATGTGCAAAAGAGTAGAGAGGGTCACGGCGAAAACTGGACGCACCTCGTGTACAAACTAGACAATCTCTTTCGGAGTATCAGGGTTTCGGACAAGAACTCATCTGTTACACGGGCACTTCAATGTTTTTTAAACTTATTTGATCTCCAGCCTATTTTTGCGTTCAGTATGCATCATTCAAAGCGACGTCATCAATTTCCAACACGTTCTGACAACATTTGCTGTTTTTCAGTCATTTACCGATTTGTTTAGAGAGCTAAATGACGGTGAAATTGAAAATCACTACAAAATGAACTCTGAAAATGTTGGAACTTGGCATGGTATCATCATTTCAC
>NW_025301853.1:0-874 GCF_018294505.1 Triticum aestivum
TGGGCCCCACCTGTCATTGACTCAGGGGAGTCAACCAGGGCCCACCCGTGGTCAAAGTGGATGTCGGCTGCCGGCGTTTAGTCGCCGGCGAGCCCGACGCGGCGGCGGAAGTGGTTTTGGTCATTTCGGCCACCAGAGGGGCCGCGGAGACCACCGGAGTGGAGCTGAGGCCAACCCGCAGCTCTTGGCGGAGCCCGTTGGGGTCGGGGTGGCCGGAGTCGACGGCGGCGAGCTCGGCTGCGGCCGCCGGGGTTCGGTCGTGCACGGGAACGGTGCTGGAGCTCGAAGTCGAGCAAAGCGAGGCGCTAGGAATGCTCTACGGGGTCTTGCGAACTCGTTGGACTCGCCGGGGTGACCAAATGGTCACCGGAGCTGCGTCGACGGCGAGCTCGGCGACGGTGGAGGTTCGGCCGTGGTGGGGAGGTGGCTACGGTGAGGGAACGAGGGGAAGGAGAGGGGGAAACGGTGGCGTAGCTCACCGCGGTTGCAGTGGGCGTCGAAGCGGGCTCGGGGAAGCGCTGGAGACGGCGAATTCGACGGCGACGGTGGTCGGAGCCCGAAGAGGGGAACGGCGACGTGGCGGCGATGCAGGGCTTCCGGGGAGCTGTGGAGCGGTGGGGAGGAAGAGGGAGTCGAGGCGGAGCTCCTGAGCTAGTCGGGGGAGCGAGGGGTGGTCGGAGACAGCGGCTAAGGCGAACGGCGGCGACGGTGGTGTTCGGCCGGGCGAGAGAGAGAGCGAGGGAGAGGAGGGGAGAGCCGGGGGAGAGTGAGAGAGAGCAGGGGGGAGGGCGTGGCGTCGTCCAGGGCGTCGAGCGAGGAGGGGAGGCCAGGCAAGCAGGCGAGCAGGTGGCGTGGCGCGGTGGCGCGCGCGCGC
>NW_025301854.1:0-874 GCF_018294505.1 Triticum aestivum
AAAATAGGCTGGAGTTCAAATAAGTTTAAAAAACATTGAAGTGCCCGTGTAACAGATGAGTTCTCGTCCGAAACCCTGATACTCCGAAAGAGATTGTCCAGTTTGTACACGAGGTGCGTCCAGTTTTCGCCGTGACCCTCTCTACTCTTTTGCACATGCTATGAGGGTGAAATGGTGATACCATGCCAAGTTCCAACATTTTCAGAGTTCATTTTGTAGTGATTTTCAATTTCACCGTCATTTAGCTCTCTAAACAAATTGGTAAATGACTGAAAAACAGCAAATGATGTCAGAACGTGTTGGAAATGGATGACGTCGCTTTGAATGAGGCATACTGAACGCAAAAATAGGCTGGAGTTCAAAAAAGTTTAAAAAACATTGAAGTGCCCGTGTAACAGATGAGTTCTCGTCCGAAACCCTGATACTCCGAATGAGATTGTCCAGAATGATGCATACTGAACGCAAAAATAGGCTGGAGTTCAAAAAAGTTTAAAAAACATTGAAGTGCCCGTGTAACAGATGAGTTCTCGTCTGAAACCCTGATACTCTGAAAGAGACTGTCCAGTTTGTACACGAGGTGCGTCCAGTTTTCGACGTGACCCTCTCTACTCTTTTGCACATGCTATGCGGGTAAAATGATGATACCATGCCAAGTTCCAACATTTTCAGAGTTCATTTTGTAGTGATTTTCAATTTCACCGTCATTTAGCTCTCTAAACAAATCGGTAAATGACTGAAAAACAACAAATGATGTCAGAACGTGTTGGAAATTGATGACGTCGCTTTGAATGATGCATACTGAACGCAAAAATAGGCTGGAGTTCAAATAAGTTTAAAAAACATTGAAGTGCCCGTGTAACAGATGAGTTCTCGT
>NW_025301855.1:0-874 GCF_018294505.1 Triticum aestivum
GACAGGGAGGCAGTGGTGTCACATGCTTGTCTCGGCGTCCGTCGTCGCTACCGCGACGACGTCCGCCTCGACTGGCGTTACGCTAAGACAGGGAGGCAGTGGTGTCACGTGCTCGTCTTGGCGTCCGTCGTCGCTACCGCGACGATGTCCGCCTCGAGTCGCGTTACGCTAAGACAGGGAGGCAGTGGTGTTGAACCAAGCCTCCTCTTCCATTTCCCTCTCAACTTAGCTCATATGAATGACATAACAAATCACAGATGAAGCTTGCAACAGCAGAGTGGTAATACAAAAATAACTCCTATTGTGCCGCTACATTGACTAGAACTCAGTCAAAGCAGCTTTCATCGTACGACCCGGCACATGTTTGGGCAGACCGTCGCGCAACGGACAGCTGAAGGACTCATGGTTGAAGGTCCACTTGGAGCTCCACCACATGAAGATCCCAGCGTTCTCTGAGTCTGTGTCCAAATTCAAACGCATACCGGAAAATAGGCCTCGGCAAAAAACTTTTGATCATCTTAATTGAATCCGGCAGAAAGGGTCATCCTGGGGATCGGCCTCCACTTTCTGCCATGGCGTATGGAACCAATGAACTAATTCTTTGGTCGCCCCGTTGCCTCTGCCAATCCTTTGTGTACTGTCAAGGTGGATAAGAAGAATTTGGGAGTATTTCACTTCCAATACCTTGGGAGCTTCCCTTGTTGTACAAGGACATTAATGTACTTAAATCCATGCCATCTCCTCTTTGAGAACTCATGCCATCTCCCGCGACGACGTCCGCCTCGAATCGCGTTACCCTAAGACAGGGTGGCAGTGGTGTCACGTGCTCGTCTCGGCGTCCGTCGTCGCTCCCGCGACGACGTCCGCCTCGAAT
>NW_025301856.1:0-874 GCF_018294505.1 Triticum aestivum
TGGACGCACTTCGTGTACAAACTGGACAATCTCTTTCCGAGTATCAGGGTTTCGGACGAGAACTCATCTGTTACACTGGCACTTCATTTTTTTAAACTTATTACAACTCCAGACTTTCTTTGCGTTCCGTACGCACCATTCAAAGCGACGTCATCAATTTTCAAAACATTCTGACATCATTTGCTATTTTTCAGTCATTTACCGATTTGTTTAGAGAGCTAAATGACCGTGAAACTGAAAATCACTACAAAATGAACTCTCAAAATGTCGAAACTTGGCATGGTATCATCATTTCACCCACATAGCATGTGCAAAAGAGTAGAGAGGGTTACGGCAAAAACTGGACGCACTTCGTGTACAAACTGGACAATCTCTTTCGGAGTATCAGGGTTTCGGACGAGAACTCATCTGTTAGACTGGCACGTCATTTTCTTAAACATATTACAACTCCAGACTTTTTTTGCGTTACGTACGCACCATTCATAGCGACGTCATCAGTTTTCAAAACTTTCTGATATCATTTGCTATTTTTCAGTCATTTACCGATTTGTTTAGAAAGCTAAATGACCGTGAAATTGAAAATCACTACAAAATGAACTCTGAAAATGTCGAAACTTGGCATGGTATCATCATTTCACCCACATAGCATGTGCAAAAGAGTAGAGAGGGTTACGGCAAAAACTGGACGCACTTCGTGTACAAATTGGACAATCTCTTTCGGAGTATCAAGGTTTCGGACGAGAACTCATCTGTTAGACTGGCACTTCATTTTTTTAAACTTATTACAACTCCAGACTTTTTTTTGCGTTCCGTACACACCATTGAAAGCGACGTCATCAATTTTCAAAACTTTCTGATATCATTTGCTATTTTT
>NW_025301857.1:0-874 GCF_018294505.1 Triticum aestivum
AATAGGAAAACAGTAGCTAGTTAAATAAATAGGAACAACATGATTCTGATTAAACTAATTTCTTTTATTAGATCTAAAATACCTAAATAAATTCCTACGGTTAGGCAAGGTCAAAACAAAGTTGTGACAAAAAGAATCACTAAAAAATAATATTCCTAACTCATTTTATAGCAGAATTACTAATCTGTCTAAAAATAAAATAAAGAAATTTTAAATAATTTTAACATGACTAAACATATTTTCTACAGAAACTACAACAAATTTGCAAACCAACAAAAAAAGAATCACTTAAAAATATTAAGTAGATTAAAAGATATGAATTTTTCAAAACTGAAACTATTCTGTTAAAAACAGAAACGAAAAATAAAATTAAAAGAAAAAATTGGGCTAACGGGCCTATCTAACGCACCGGGCGTTAAATAACTAAAACGTGCATGCGGTCTAAATCGCTTCGGGCCGGTCCTAACTAAACCGGAATAAACCGGAACTAAAACCGGTTCTTTTAAAAATAAACCTAACCCTTCGCCGAATCTAATCTAAAGCGTCGATATTGAATCGGACGGTGGGGAAGATTCCGGCGACGTACCGCGGGGTCGACGGCGGCTCGGGCAGCGACGGTGCGGTGGTCTCCGGTGGTCGGGGAAGTCGGCGGAGGTCTCCGGCGGGTGCGGACGGGCGAGGGGAGCTCGGGGGTCGACTCGGTGGAGCTCGAGGTGGTCCGAGGCGAGCGGTGGGGCGGCAATGGCGCGGCGGCGGCTCGGGTGCTCCGGCGAGCAATAGCGGCGAGAGGGAGGGGTCGGCCGAGGGGCGAGGGGGAGAAACGGGGCGAGGGGGTGTATTTATAGGGGGAACCTCGACTTGGACGAGGGGCAGG
>NW_025301858.1:0-874 GCF_018294505.1 Triticum aestivum
CATTTAATTTGAAATGGGGATTTGTGAAACCCTCAGAATCATTTTGAAAATGACCCAAATAAAAATTTCTCCAAAAGGGTCCAAGAAAATGCTCATGTTGCTCTCTGAAAATATTGGACAGAGATAATAATCAAACCAATATTTTTAAGAGCTCATAGGTATTTATTTTGGGCATTTGGAATTAATGCATAAATATTTGCTTTGGAAATATATTAATTATATATATTAATATATGTCCAAATATTATGCCATTTATAAAGGAGCTCTGAAATAATATATCTAGCCCCTGCAAAAATTGGCATAAGTTAAATAAATGATTTAATATATTATTTAAATCAAAACAAATGTCAGAAATTAGAAAACAGAAAAAAATAAAAGGGAGAAGCTTACCTGGGCTCCTCCCTGTGCAGCCCAGCCAGCTGGCCGGCCCAGCCCACCTCCCTCCTCTGTCGTCTTCGTCCTCGACAGAGGGAGGGGAGTGTGGCCGGCGCGCGCGCGCCACCGCGCCACGCCACCTCTCTCCCTGCTTGCCTGCCCTCCCCTCCTCGCTCGATGCCCCGGATGACGCCACGCCTCCCCCCTGCTCTCTCTCACTCGCCTCGGCTCTTCCCTCCTCTCCCTCGCTCTCTCTCTCACACGGCCGAACACCACCGTCGCCGCCGTTCACCATAGCAGCCGTCTCCGGCCACCCCTCGCTCCCCCGACTAGCTCAGAAGCTCCGCCACAACCCCCTCTTCCTCCCCACCGCTCCACGGGCCTCCGGAAGCCCTGCATCGCCGCCACGTCGCCGTTCCCCTCTTCGGGCTCCGACCATCATCGCCGTCGAATTCGCCGTCTCCAGCGCGTCTCCGAGCCCGCTTCGACGCCCACTGCA
>NW_025301859.1:0-874 GCF_018294505.1 Triticum aestivum
TCATTTGCTGTTTTTTAGTCATTTACCGATTTGTTTAGGAAGCTAAATGACAGTGAAATTGAAAATCACTACAAAATGAACTCTGAAAATGTTGGAACTTGCCATGGTATCATCATTTCGCCCGCATAGCATGTGCAAAAGAGTAGAGAAGGTTACGGCGAAAACTGGACGCACCTCGTGTACAAACTGGACAATCTCTTTCGGAGTATTAGTGTTTCGGATGAGACCTCATCTGTTACACGGGCACTTCAATGTTTTTTAAACTTATTTGAACTCCAGCCTATTTTTGCGTTTAGTATGCGTCATTCAAAGCGACATCATCAATTTCCAACACGTTCTGACATCATTTGCTATTTTTTAGTCAGTTACCAATTTGTTTAGACAGCTAAATAACGGTGAAATTGAAAATCACTACAAAATGAACTCTGAAAATGTTGGAACTTGGCATGGTATCACCATTTCGCCCGCATAGCATGTGCAAAAGAGTAGAGAGGGTCACGGCGAAAACTGGACGCACCTCGTGTACAAACCGGACAATCTCTTTCGGAGTATCAGGGTTTCGGACGAGAACCCATCTGTTACACGGGCACTTCAATGTTTTTTAAACTTATTTGAACTCCAGCCTATTTTTGCGTTCAGTATGCATCATTCAAACCGACGTCATCAATTTCCAACACGTTCTAACATCATTTGCTGTTTTTCAGTCATTTACCGATTTGTTTAGGAAGCTAAATGACAGTGAAATTGAAAATCACTTCAAAATGAACTCTGAAAATGTTGGAACTTACCATGGTATCATCATTTCGCCCGCATAGCATGTGCAAAAGAGTAGAGAGGGTTACGGCGAAAACTGGACGCACCTCGTGTACAAACT
>NW_025301860.1:0-874 GCF_018294505.1 Triticum aestivum
CTCGAGAGGCGTGGAAAAGTGGCATATCAATTGGAGCTTCCGCCGAACCTTTCTCAGGTTCACGATGTATTCCATGTGTCACAACTCCGCCGTTGCTTCAAGGACCCAATCCGAGCTGTGGATCATGAAGTGCTCGAATTGCAACAGGACCTCTCCTATAAAGAGCATCCGGTCCGCATTCTCGACCAAGCTGAACGCCGCACACGCCAGAAGGCGATCAAGTTCCTCAAGGTCCAGTGGTCGAATCACTCTGAAGACGAAGCCACCTGGGAACGCGAGGATCGCCTGCGTGATGAATACCCCGCACTGTTTCCTTCTACCTCCTAAAATCTCGGGACGAGATTTCTTGTAGTGGAGGAGATTTGTAACGCCCGGATAATCTTGCTACAGTAATCCCACGCTAATCATGGCACGTCATCCTGATTACTGTTGCTATCCTCGCAATAATTCGAAACCGTTCAAATTCAAAATTCAAATTGATGAAAACAATAAAAGTTTTCAAAATTTAAAATAAAATTGTTCGGTGGTTGACGAATATTACAAGGGTAATTATGATGCAACAAACAAATTTTTATTAAATGCCTAAGTGTTTATAGATAAATAAAAAACATAAAAGAAAATAAATAAAAAGAAAACAGAAAACAATACAAAAAAAAAGAAACCCCCTGGGCTTCGGCCCAGCTGACCACAGGCCAACTGGGCCACCACCAGGCCCGGCCGGCCCCCACCCCTCTCCCCTTATCCCCCCACGACGGAAACCCTAGCCCACTCCCGATCCCCACTCTCCCCTCACTCCCCCGATCTGGATCGAGATCGGGGCGACCACGCCACCGCCCCGGATCGCCGTCGCCTTCTCGCCCCCCCTGGCCTCGCG
>NW_025301861.1:0-874 GCF_018294505.1 Triticum aestivum
CCCCCCCCCCGGCTGGAGGACCTATCATTATAGATTCCTTTTCAGCAAGGTTATCCATTCACCCATGAGGAAATTGTAAGACTTATTCTACAAGTTGTTCCTGATGGATCCTTCGTGTTTCCAGAGTCTGATCTTCACATGAAGACCATGTCAATGCTATCTCGAAGCATGTCTATGGTACTCCAATTTTCAACAAGAACATTTGAAACCCAATGTTAAATGTTTCCTGCCCAATTATCCAAACACCGTTGAATGGGTGATGTCATGAAAATTTCTCTTCCCTTTCCTAAAGGGGTTTTCTACGCTATATCCCGTCATGAATATCATGCGTTGTTTGCCCTTGGGAAGGATATACCCCCTGATATATGTGTTTAAACACATTTTCCTTTTCATTGTTCTGTTTAATCTGATAATCTTAATTTCCTTTCCATTGGTTGGTTTAACCTTTCTTGAGGTCTATATAATCTAAGCAGTATTATTCTCCTGCTTATGTAAACACCTCGGTGTACAACTCTGTCAGTAAGACCCTGTTGAAATTGTCGATAGCATTCCGGTCACCACCGATGGACGAGAACTCTGCCTATTGGTCCGCCTCGTTCAACGAGCAGGAAAATGGTTCTCTTCGTCCCTCGCCCCTGGTACCGACATTGTGCCGACATAACTGATAGGCTACCCTCTGACATGCCTTGCTATTGTGACCGTGCGAGATGTCACCGCTCCTATTTTTAACCCACATGGTGGGCCCATAACCCACAGTTCCACAGGATCGAAACCTGACTCTCCTGTACACCCCCTGTTCCCAAAGTTATTCCTCACGCGTGGCCTCGTGTGTAATTCACGAGCCACCTTCCGATGAGATCATCAATCTGGTATC
>NW_025301862.1:0-874 GCF_018294505.1 Triticum aestivum
AGAGTTCATTTGAAATGCTTTTCAATTTTAGGGTCTTATAGCTCAAAATAATTAGTAAATGCATGACAAATAACAAATGAAGTCAGAAAGGATTGAAAAATGATGATGTGGCTTTGAATGGTGCATTTTGAACACACAAAAAGTCAGGAGTTCAAATAAGTTTTAAAAAATGAAATCCCTTTGTAACAGACGAGTTTCCGGATGGAATCCTGATACTTTGAAAGAGATTGTCTGTTTTGTACACGAAGTGCATCCAGTTTTGCCGTAACCCTCTCACCTTTCTTGCACATGCTATGTGGATGAAATGATGATATCATGCCAACTTTCAACCTTTTCAGAGTTCATTTGAAATGCTTTTCAATTTTACGGTCTTATAGCTCAAAATAATTAGTAAATGTATGAAAAATAACAAATGAAGTAAGAAAGGATTGAAAAATGATGATGTGGCTTTGAATGGTGCATTTTGAAGACACCAAAAGTCAGGAGTTCAAATAAGTTTTAAAAAATGAAATCCCTTTGTAACAGACGAGTTTCCGGATGAAATCCTGATACTTTGAAAGAGATTGTCCGTTTTGTACACGAAGTGCATCCAGTTTTTGCCGTAACCCTCTCAACTTTCTCGCACATGCTATGTGGATGAAATGATGATATCATGCCAACTTTCAACCTTTTGAGAGTTCATTTGAAATGCTTTTCAATTTTAGGGTCTTATAGCTCAAAATAATTAGTAAATGCATGAAAAATAACAAATGAAGTAAGAAAGGATTGAAAAATGATGATGTGGCTTTGAATGGTGCATTTTGAACACACAAAAAGTCAGGAGTTCAAATAAGTTTTAAAAAATGAAATCCCTTTGTAACAGACGAGTTTCCGG
>NW_025301863.1:0-874 GCF_018294505.1 Triticum aestivum
GTGATTAGTGCTAATCACGCGGCCACGTCGGCTAGTGACGCCGGCGACCATGGCGACGGCGGAACCTCGCCGGAGTAGCTCGGGATGGCACTACAGGCTGCGGTTGGGCACCCTGAGGGCACCAGGAGGAAGCCCGTGCTCCCGCGCATCTAGGGGGACCCACGAGAGGGCGTGGGGTGGCCGGAGTTGAGCGCGGCATCGACCCCGGCGGCGGCCGGAGCTCGGGGGTTCGCGGGACCGGCGCTGCGGTGTGCAAACAAGACGGTTGTCGCGCTAGTTTTACTCTACGGGACGCAACGAGTGCAACGGACGCATGCGTGGGACCAAAAGGTCACCGGAGCTTCACCGGCGACGAGCCCGTGCGGCGGAGCGTCTCGGCTCCGGTGGAGGGAGCGGCTAGGGGGCGAATTAGGCAACGAGGCATGGGGGAAACGATGCAGCGGCTCACCACGGTTCTTCTGGTGCTGCTGGCGAGGCAGGGGAGGCACGGGGTCCGGCGAATCGACGGAGGGGATCACCGGCACCCGAGGTCGGAAACGACGGCGTTGGAGATGGAGCAGAGCTTCTGGCGGGACGTGGCTCGGAGAGGGGGTCGAGGGCGACGTCGCGGAGCTCGTGGGCACAACAGAGGGGCGAGGGGGTAGCGGTGGCTGCAGCTACGGCGAAGGCGTCGGCGGCTGCGTTCGGTCGCACTTGGGGAAGGAGCTAGAGGGCGAGGGAGAGAACAGAGAGTGAGGGGAGAGGCAGAGGGGGTTGCGGGGCGTCTCCAGACGCGTCGGGGGCGCCTCGGTGGCAAGCAGGAGGTGGCCAGGGCATCGCCAGCGCTCGCCACCGAGCTGCTTCGGGGCGAGGGGAGGAAGACGACAGGGGGGGA
>NW_025301864.1:0-874 GCF_018294505.1 Triticum aestivum
ACTAGTAAGACATGTAGTGAAACTTCTTTACGCCAAACTGACAATTCAAGGCATAGTCCATTGTTCAGTTGTGAAGGAGTGTAGCCACTTGTTCTAGGTGAAGTTCAACCTTAACAGGTCTTTACTGAAACACTGGTATATCGAAACAGCAATTGGAACAGAGGACACAATGGGCCCTCGAGATCTGGTGGGGGATTGCTGAAATCTGAGATGGGCTCTAGGCCCATATTGCAATTTCTGAAAAATCTCTAAGGGCCCATGTGGGTTATATGGCACTAGGTGTGGTGGGAAGTTTAGTCCCACCCCGGAAGTGGAAGGAGAGTTGGAGTGGTTTATAAGGGTTTCTCTTCTACATGCTATTGGAGCTTGAGAAGAGAAGAGGCCCTCGCGCACTCCTCCTCCGCCGCCCGCCTCTCCACGCCATGCCTTGCCTCGTCACGACGCGCCGCGGGTTGCGGGATTGAGCCGAGCCGAGCTCACACCTACGCGCTTATTTTTGCCAGTCACTAACGGAGAGTTTTCTGACAGCTGGGCCACGATCTGAGACGTCGGATCGTGGGCTGTCACGGACTCGGACGTGGGTCGAGCCCACGTCTCTCCACGCGGCTGCGCCTATAAGTATGCGGTGTCTCCTAACCCTAGCCGCCACGAACAGATCACATCTGCTCACGCGCACGCCCACCGTCGTCCCTTTGCTGCTGCTGCCGCCGGTGACTCCATCCCGTCCGCCACGTACACGGTCGACGGGAGAGCAGGTCTCCGAAACCACGCCCTTCTGGTTCCTGTACGGGGTGAGGGGCGAATAGGTTTTTGGGCAGCGATTACGCGACTGCTCGCTTCCGATCGTCTACTTCCTCTACGTCCGCGTCGCCTT
>NW_025301865.1:0-874 GCF_018294505.1 Triticum aestivum
CTCCACCTCTATGTCCAGATCCTCTTCGGAGGCCGGATCGAGGAATCTTCCCGGATCCTCGGGTTGTGGAGTCAGGCTGTGTATGCCCTCCACTTCCTGGCGCAGTTCCTGCGTCGAAATCACAAAGTAAGACACTTAACTTTGGAAGCACGGATCAGAGGGTTGTTCATGGAAAATCCATTCAATGGACTCGTTCGGAGGAAGTCCTCTTTCTCCCCCTTGTACAAGCCGGATAGGATCTTCACCAGATCGGCAGCCGATCCCGGCCCCTTGCGGCCATGACGGGTGGCGTCATTCTCCCCGTTGAAATCCCACATGGGGTGGCCCCTATATTGGAGCGGCTGCACCCCTCGCATAATGCACGTGGCCATGACTCCAATCATGGTCAATATGGAATGAGCTAGTAACCTTATCCGTCCCATCAGATATTGGACGCTCCTATCATCCTCCCGTTGAGGGCTCCGCGGGTGCCAACTCAGGCGTTTCTTCAGAGGAGCGTTGCTGAACTCCGGGAGGCCGATCCGAACTGGGTTCGGCAGCGGGGCGTCTTCCATATAAAACCATTCCGAAGGCCAGTCTTCAGACGCCTTCTTCGGGGTTCCGGATAAGTATCCGGTCCCGGCGATGCGCCATATTTCGGCTCCTCCCACTTGATATATCGACCCCTCGTGAGAACGGGGTACGAGGAAAAACAATCTCTTCCACAGCGCAAAATGGGCCTCGATGCCCAAGAACAGCTCGCAAAGGGCTACAAAGCCCGCGATGTGCAAGAGGGAGGCAGGTGTAAGGTGGTGAAGCTGGAGCCCGTAGAACTCCAGGAGCCCCCGAAGAAACGGATGTATGGGAAATCCGAGTCCCCTTATTAGATAAGGGA
>NW_025301866.1:0-874 GCF_018294505.1 Triticum aestivum
ACCCTGGGGTGCGTTTACGTGCCGGTCATCAACACTCGCGGTTTTGGCCGATTCTGGCCCGATTCATGGACTATTAGTCACTGTTTTGGGGTCTCGGAGTGATTTCCACCATTAACGAACCCTGGGGTGCGTTTACGTGTTGGTTATCAACACTCGCGGTTTTTGTAGATTCTTGCCCATTTCGTGGACTATTACTCACTGTTTTGGGGTCCCAGAATGATTCCCATGATTAACGAACACTGAGGTGCGTTTACGTGTCGGTCATCGACACTCGCGGTTTTGGCCGATTCTGTCCCGTTTCATGGACTATTACTCACCGTTTTGGGGTCCCCGAGTGATTTCCGTAGTTGTTAAACCCCAAGGTGTGCTTATGTGTCGATCATCAACACTCACAGTTTTGGCCGATTCTGGACCGTTTCGTGGTCTATTACTCACTGTTTTGGGGTCCCCGAGTGATTTCCACGATTAACGAACCCTGGGTGCGCTTATGTGTCGGTTATCAACACTCACAGTTTTGGCCGATTCTGGCCCGTTTCGTAGACTATTACTCACTGTTTTGGGTTCCCGGAGTGATTTCCACGATTAACGAACCCTGGGGTGCGTTTACGTGTCGGTCATCAACACACACAGTTTTGGCAGATTCTGGCCCGTTTTGTGGACTGTTACTCACCGTTTTGCGGTCCTGGAGTGTTTTCCACGATTAACGAAACCTGGGGTGCGTTTACGTGTCGGTCATGAACACTCACTGTTTTCGCCTATTCTGGCCCGATTCATGGACTATTAGTCACTGTTTTGGGGTCCCGGAGTGATTTCCATGATTAGCAAACCCTGGGGTGCGTTTACGTGTCAGTCGTCAACACTCGCGATCTTGGCA
>NW_025301867.1:0-874 GCF_018294505.1 Triticum aestivum
CATGCTATGTGGATGAAATGTTCATACCATGCCAACTTTCAACCTTTTCAGAGTTCATTTGAAATGCTTTTCAATTTTAGGGTCTTATAGCTCAAAATAATTAGTAAATGCAAGAAAAATAACAAATGAAGTCAAAAAGGGTTGAAAAATGATGATGTGGCTTTGATTGGTGCATTTTGAACACACAAAAAGTCAGGAGTTCAAATAAGTTTTGAAAAATGAAATCCCTTTGTAACAGACGAGTTTCCGTATGAAATCCAGATAGTTTGAAAGACATTGTCCGTTTTGTACACGAAGTGCATCCAGTTTTTGCCGTAACCCTCTCAACTTTCTTGCACATGCTATGTGTATGAAATGATGATACCATGCCAACTTTCAACCTTTTCAGAGTTCATTTGAAATACTGTTGAATTTTAGGGTCTTATAGCTCAAAATAATTAGTAAATGCAAGAAAAATAACAAATGAAGTCGAAAAGGATTGAAAAATGATGAGGTGGCTTTGAATGGTGCATTTTGAACACACAAAAAGTCAGGAGTTCAAATAAGTTTAAAAAAATGAAATCCCTTTGTAACAGATGAGTTTCCGTATGAAATCCTGATACTTTGAAAGACATTGTCCGTTTTGTACACGAAGTGCATCCAGATTTTGTCGTAACCCTCTCAACTTTCTTGCACATGCTATGTGGATGAAATGATAATACCATGCCAACTTTCAACCTTTTCAGAGTTCATTTGAAATGCTTTTCAATTTTAGGGTCTTATAGCTCAAAATAATTAGTAAATGCATGAAAAATAGCAAATAAGTCAAAAAGGATTGAAAAATGATGATGTGGCTTTGAATGGTGCATTTTGAACACACAAAAAGTCGGGAGTT
>NW_025301868.1:0-874 GCF_018294505.1 Triticum aestivum
GGATGTTTTATATCTCTGATGAATCCGGCTTCCAGTAGTTTGGCTAGCTCCTCTCCCATGGCTTGTCTCTTAGGTTCAGAGAAATGCCGAAGAGCCTGCTTAACAGGCTTGAATCCTTTTAGGATGTTCAGGCTGTGCTCGGCCAGCCTGCGTGGGATTCCTGGCATGTCTAAAGGGTGCCAGGCAAAGATGTCGCAATTTTCGCGTAGGAATTCTCGTAGTGCGGCGTCTACATCATGGTTTAATTGTGCCCCGATGGAGGCCGTTTTTGTAGGGTCCATTGGATGGACTTGGAATTTGACTATTTCGTTTACCGGTTTAAAGGAGGTTGACTTGGATCTTTTGTCGAGTATCACATCGTCCTTGTCCACCATGGAGCGCAGCGCAGTTAGTTCCTCGGCCGCTAGGGCTTCGGACAATGCCTCAAGGGCCAGTGCGGCTGTCTTGTTTTCGGCGCGGAGTGCTATGTCCGGGTCACTAGCGAGAGTGATGATTCCGTTGGGTCCAGGCATTTTAAGCTTCATGTACCCGTAGTGGGGTATAGCTTGAAAAATTGTGAAAGCCTCTCGCCCTAATAGAGCGTGGTATCCGCTGCTAAATGGGGCCACTTGAAATGTGACCTCCTCGGATCTGTAATTATCCGACGTGCCGAACACCACATCCAGTGTGATTTTTCCTGTACAGCACGCTTCCCGACTGGGGATTATTCCTCTAAAGGTTGTGTTGCTTCGCTCAATGCGGCTCCAGTCTATTTCCATTTTTCGAAGGGTTTCCTCACACTAGTGCAGAACCGGGCAATAGCACCGGTTCGTAAGGCCCTTTAGTGCCGGTTCCATAACCGGCACTAAAGTGTGGGCACTAAAGCCCCCCCCCC
>NW_025301869.1:0-874 GCF_018294505.1 Triticum aestivum
GGATGTTTTATATCTCTGATGAATCCGGCTTCCAGTAGTTTGGCTAGCTCCTCTCCCATGGCTTGTCTCTTAGGTTCAGAGAAATGCCGAAGAGCCTGCTTAACAGGCTTGAATCCTTTTAGGATGTTCAGGCTGTGCTCGGCCAGCCTGCGTGGGATTCCTGGCATGTCTAAAGGGTGCCAGGCAAAGATGTCGCAATTTTCGCGTAGGAATTCTCGTAGTGCGGCGTCTACATCATGGTTTAATTGTGCCCCGATGGAGGCCGTTTTTGTAGGGTCCATTGGATGGACTTGGAATTTGACTATTTCGTTTACCGGTTTAAAGGAGGTTGACTTGGATCTTTTGTCGAGTATCACATCGTCCTTGTCCACCATGGAGCGCAGCGCAGTTAGTTCCTCGGCCGCTAGGGCTTCGGACAATGCCTCAAGGGCCAGTGCGGCTGTCTTGTTTTCGGCGCGGAGTGCTATGTCCGGGTCACTAGCGAGAGTGATGATTCCGTTGGGTCCAGGTATTTTAAGCTTCATGTACCCGTAGTGGGGTATAGCTTGAAAAATTGTGAAAGCCTCTCGTCCTAATAGAGCGTGGTATCCGCTGCTAAATGGGGCCACTTGAAATGTGACCTCCTCGGATCTGTAATTATCCGACGTGCCGAACACCACATCCAGTGTGATTTTTCCTGTACAGCACGCTTCCCGACTGGGGATTATTCCTCTAAAGGTTGTGTTGCTTCGCTCAATGCGGCTCCAGTCTATTTCCATTTTTCGAAGGGTTTCCTCACACTAGTGCAGAACCGGGCAATAGCACCGGTTCGTAAGGCCCTTTAGTGCCGGTTCCATAACCGGCACTAAAGTGTGGGCACTAAAGCCCCCCCCCC
>NW_025301870.1:0-874 GCF_018294505.1 Triticum aestivum
CTAGCTAAGCATATTAAGTCATTTTGGAGGAAAAATGCTAAGTATAAGTCATTTTAGAGCTATCCTAGGTTAAATATGTCATTTTGGGGCTAATTAAGCTTATTATGTCATTTTGGAGCTAGCTAAGCATGTGAAGTCATTTAGGAGCTAAACTATGTCATTTCTTAAGCATATTATGTCATTTTAGAGCTAGTTAAGCATATTAACTAATTTTGGAGGAAAAGATTCTAAGTATAGGTTATTTTTAAACTAGCTAAGCATATTAAGTCATTTTGGAGGAAAAAATGCTAAGTATAGGTCATTTTAGAGCGATCCTAGGTTAAATAGGTCATTTTGGAGCTAATTAAGCTTATTATGTAATTTTGAGCTAGCTAAGCATATTAAGTCATTTTGGAGGAAAAAATGCTAAGTATATGTCATTTTAGAGCTAGCCTGGGTTGAATAGGTCATTTTGAAGCTAAGTAAGGTTATTATGTCATTTTGGAGCTAGCTAAGCATATGAAGTCATTTAGGACCTAAAATATGTCATTTCTTAAGCATACTATATCATTTTAGAGCTAGCTAAGCATATTAAGTCTTTTTTGAGGAAAAGATGCTAAGTATAGGTCATTTTAGAGCTATCCTAGGTTAAATAGGTCATTTTTATGCTAGCTAAGCATATTAAGTCATTTTGGAGGAAAAATGCTAAGTATAAGTCATTTTAGAGCTATTCTAGGTTAAATATGTCATTTTGGAGCTAATTAAGCTTATTATGTCATTTTGGAGCTAGCTAAGCATGTGAAGTCATTTAGGAGCTAAACTATGTCATTTCTTAAGCATATTATGTCATTTTAGAGCTAGTTAAGCATATTAACTAATTTTGGAGGAAAAGATT
>NW_025301871.1:0-874 GCF_018294505.1 Triticum aestivum
TCACACAACCCATGTAATACATAAGGGAAAAGAGATACATAGCTGGCTTACAATCGCCACTTCACACAATTACATGAACAAAGCATTACATCATCCAGATACAATCAAGGTCCGACTACGGAACCAAAATAAAAGAAGAATCCCAAAAGAGACACAGTCCCCGATCGACCCCAACTGGGCTCCACTACTGATCGACTAGAACGGAACAACACAAAGGACAAGATCTTCATCGAGCTCCTCCTTGAGCTTGGTTGCGTCACCTGCACGGACTCATCGGCACCTGCAAGCTGGTTTTGGAAGTATCGGTGAGCCACGGGGACTCAGCAATCTCGCACCCTCGCGATCAAGACTATTTAAGCTTATGGGTAAGGTAAAGGTATGAGGTGGAGCTGCAGCAAGCGACTAGAATATATGGTGGCTAACATACGCAAATGAGAGCGAGAAGAGAAGGCAAAGCACGGTCGATAAAACTATGATCAAGAAGTGATCCTAGAACAACCTACGTCAAACATAACTCCAATACCGTGTTCACTTCCCGGACTCGCCGGAAAGAGACCATCACGGTTACACACACGGTTGATGTATTTTAATTAAGGTCAACTTCAGGTTTTCTACAACCGGACATTAACAAATTCCCATCTGCCCATAACCGCGGGCACGGCTTTCGAAAGTTCAAATCCCTGCAGGGGTGTCCCAACTTAGCCCATGACAAGCTCTCACGGTCAACGAAGGAATAGACCTCCTCCCGAGACATTCCGATCAGACTCGGTATCCCGGTTCTTCAAGACATCCTCGATAATGGTAAAACAAGTCCAGCAAAGCCGCCCGATGTGCCGACATCCTGATGGGAGCTGCACATATCTCGTTCTCAGGG
>NW_025301872.1:0-874 GCF_018294505.1 Triticum aestivum
CACAAACGTTTTGACTACTTGTGGAGCCAAAACGGACTCCGTATGAGTCAGATATCCATGTTTCAGTTAACACTTCGCAAAACTAATTCCAAACGACAGTTACAGACTAGTTCTTGTGTAGTTGGATTCGATTTTTTCCATTCTACTTCACTAAACATCTACATATGAGATCCAATTACTTGTAGGGAAATGCAAGAGACCTCAGTTATGATGATGCACTAGGTCCATAGCTGGGACTTTGTGTATGTTCTCGAAATGCGTTTGTCGAGTGCTCATTAAGAAAGTTTCTATACAAGTTTCTGAACGAACTCCTTAAAAAAAGTTCTCCAAAAGTTCCCTATGAAAGAATGCTTTGAAGCATCTGGTTGTCACAAACGTTTTGACTACTTGTGGAGCCAAAACAGACTCCGTATGAGTCAGATATCCATGTTTCAATTAATATTGCGCAAAACTGATTCCGAACGACAGTTACAGACTAGTTCTTGTGTAGTTGCATTCGACTTTTTCCATTCTACTTCACTAAAAATTTCCATACTGGATCCAATTACTTGTAGGGAAATTCAAGAGACCTCAGTTATGATGATGCACTAGGTCCATAGCTGGGACTTTGTGTATGTTCTCGAAATGCGTTCGTCGAGTGCTCATTAAGAAAGTTTCTATACAAGTTTCTGAACGAACTCCTTAAGAAAAGTTTACCAAAAGTTCCCTATGAAAGAATCCTTTGAAGCATCTTGTCGTCATAAACATTTTGACTACTTGTGGAGCCAAAACGGACTCCGTATGAGTCAGATATTCATGTTTCAGTTAACACTGTGCAAAACTGATTCTGAACGACAGTTAGAGACTAGTTCTTGTGTAGTTGCATTCGATTTTC
>NW_025301873.1:0-874 GCF_018294505.1 Triticum aestivum
TCCTCTTCCTCCTCTTGTCCTCGAGCTCTGCTCGTCTCCGTGAGCCTCTGGCGCTCGTCCGCGCCCTCCTCGTAGCCTTCCCATGCATTCTCGTGAGCCCTGGCCGCATCTGCCGACGACTACGCCGTCGCCAACGCGCGACACGTCGCCCGCCGCGTGCCACTTCCTCCCCTCCTCCCTCGATCCCCTCCGCGGATATAAGTAGCAGCTCCCGAGCCACCCTCGCAGTCAGCAAACCCTCCCGTAGCTCTCCCCCCTCGCCCGGAGCCTCTTTGGTCCCTCCACCATCGCCATAGCCACCGCCTCAGGCCTCCATCGATTCGGTCGCCCCCAAGCCCTCCTCTCCGTTTCCTCACAACCAGCGCCTTCCCCAAACTCCGGCGGACCCTCCCAGCTCCTCGCCTCGTCACCGCAGCCACCATAGCCCCCACCCCGCCGATGACCGAAGCCCTCTCCGCCGCGGGCCGTGCAGCTCCCTCCCTGGTGATCCTCGACGGAAGCTAGCACCACCCTGAGATGCGCCTCTTCGCCCTGATCTTCTCGGTAGGTCGCGCGCCCCGGGAGGTGGCCGGACGCGCCAGCACTCTTCGTTGAGGCAGACGCCTCCCTCGGCCACGCTCGCTCCCGCGCGGGAGGAAGAAGAAGCCGGCCAAGTGGGCGTTGACCTGGCCAGGCGGGCCCCGCGACCCCACCTGGCAGCGACTCAAGAGCCCGGCCCCGCCTCTGCCCTTTGACCCAGTCGTCGCCACGTCATTCAAGTGGAAGCGCCCCCGCCGAAGCCGTTTTCCCTGATCGCAGACGTACTCTATGAAATACGCCTTCAGTTTTTCCACCAAGGGCCTGTTTGCTGAAATATTTTCACCGATGGGTCCCT
>NW_025301874.1:0-874 GCF_018294505.1 Triticum aestivum
AGGATGTTCGGGTCCAGCTGTCTGACTCCGTGAAGGAGAATCGGCGGCTTCGTCGCGGCATTTACAGTAAGTGCTTGAGCAAACTCTGTTGAAAAGAAGAGTTTGGAGAGGAAGTCGATTGACAGAAATGTGTCTGTAGGTGTGCTCACAGGTCGTCCTGCGGAGGAAATGCCCGGTTCAATGGGTGACCTACTTCCCAAGCTGCAGCAACTGCACGAACGTGTTCGGCAGGCGATGAGCAGCGTCGCCCAGGCCTTATGGCCGTCCGTCTCCCTACCCGAGGGTCCTGGAGGGCTTGCGGAGAAGCTTCAGGGAGCACGACAACGCTTCCGTTTGTGGAAGATATTGGCCTGCCGTCAAGGCGCCAGGGAGGCCTGGGCCATGGTGAAGACACGGTACACAAAGGCTGATCCGAACCACATGGCCGAGGTTGGACCTGTGGGGCCTGATGGGAAGGAGATCCCTGCGAGCTTAATGTACGGTCAAGTAGGGTTGGCCGCTAAGTATTCCCAACGGGACTGTAAACTAGACAGCCTGTTAAACGGGATTGAAGAGGAGTACAATCAGTCGAGTTGACGATGTAATTTAAAATGACATGTAAAATGCCTTCTAGCCGGATTGTAGATCGTTTGTCTTTGCGGACCTGTTCGCTTCAACCTCTGGACCCAACAGTCCGGAGTGTGTCCGAATACCCTCACAATTATGTAAAAACCGGGGCATGCATGGAGACCACGCGTAGGGGTCATTAGTGCTTTATCAGACAAGTGCCCAACTAGTTATGTTATATTACATGGTTAGTAAGAAACATCATCCAGGGAGAATAGTTCTGTTAGGGGTTCCTTTCCCTGGGAGGCATGCCCTAAAGTGCATGTCC
>NW_025301875.1:0-874 GCF_018294505.1 Triticum aestivum
GATGGTGGTGACGGGAAGGGGGTTGACAATAAGGGGTGGCTGCGTGGTAACGCAAAGCTACCAAAGCAGGTTCCGGCTACTGAGGAGCAGAAGTGGCTCATTGAGCCCACGGGAAAAGAGTAAGTGGTTCATTATTTTGCTTGTCACATGCTTATTCCGGTTGTTATTTATTTTGCTTGTCACATGCTAATAGTTCATTCTTTTGCAGCAACTGGATATATTCTAAAGGGGTCCGTATTCCCAACGGCCTCATCACCGTCTTGCTGAAGTTATACTGGCCGGGGTTGTACTGTCCGGATCCAGTCAGGCAGCCGGACCATCAGGTTTTGGCCACGAGCTGGGACCACTGGGAAGCAGCCCGCCACGCGGACCATGAGACCCATGCCAAGGCCATGATCACTACTTTCTGGGTGAGTTCTCTTCAGAAGAATAGGTCCATTCTAGTTTCATGAAAATGATTTAACTCATGGCTTCTTCCATTCTTGTTTTCATGCATGATTGTAGAAATTCTATCGAGTTCTTCCGGAGCACAGGGCTAGAGCGGACCAGATCGTGCTACGCCAATGCAAGAAGAAGGCCCGCCAGATGCAGTACGAGGTGCGCTATGTGGCCATCTCCACATACTACCACGACGTTCTTGGTGTGAAGATGACCAAGGAAGAAGCGCGGAGGATGGGCATTACCTTGGAGAGGCCCGAGTTCTTGGCGGTAAGTATAAAAGATTTTTCATTATGCTTTCATATATTATGCTTTCATTATGCTTTCATTACCTTGTGGTGCTTTATGCTTTATGCTTTATGCTTCCATAACACCAATTTGGACACACCTACATGCCATTATGCTTTTATTATGTAGGTGTGTCCAAATTGGTGTT
>NW_025301876.1:0-874 GCF_018294505.1 Triticum aestivum
TTCTTCTACAAGTTCAAGGTTTGTTTTCAACTTTTGCTTCTGTGAGTCGTACACGAGCACCTGAACGGGTTGGTCGTCATCTGGGAGATGCACGAGTCTATCAGACAGCAGGCACACGAACCCAATGCTCCAGTTAGGCCGGCACCTGGCGTACCAAGACCTCCGCTGCTCCGCCCCATCCTTGTCGCGCCACATGATACATTCTTGTCAACTCCTTCTGCGACCTTGAACCACAGGAGGCCAACTACATGGTGTCAAGATGGTGCACCAAGACCATTGCCCGATGGTGCCGGCCTTCTTCCTCGACAACAGTGCCTATGGACGGTCTACAACCTTGATGCCGGCGACCTTGCCGAGCATGGAAATGGGCTCTGCAATTCTGGCAAAGCCTTTTCTCTCGGTTGTGATGTCTAGTGAGCACAAAAGATCTTTTCTAGGCAGTTATAAATGTTGTAGCTGGCGATGAATTCATATGTGAGTCTAATAAATAAATGCATTTCTATCCACATGTGAGACCAGTAATGAGCTTTCGTTATATTTTCTATCCACATATGGGACCATACAAATAAATAAATAAAGATCTTTTTCTATGTGCTTATAATTGCAATTCAAAATGTTATACACTATTTATCTTGCAAAATACGCACTATGACCGCTTAAGATTATCCAACGAATGATGGATGAGCTTTCGCTATATTTTCTCTGTCTTTTTAATCACGAATCACATAACAGCCACAAGACAATGACATCTGTGGACAATCTCTTAAGCCCCGGGGCATTGTGCTAGTATCTGAATAATTCCGTGACCGATGGAAGAAGGGACAATCATGCCTTGGTGTCCACCACTTGGGGTGTTGGCGCTGGCGCATATGAC
>NW_025301877.1:0-874 GCF_018294505.1 Triticum aestivum
GCTAGGGCCCGTGCTACTGCTACTACGCTATAGCTAATATTTAGTAGTAGTGTCGGTTTTACCCAACGCTACTACTACCCCTACCTATCAGTAGCATGGGTCATGCTAGCGCTACTGCTAACTACCTGTAGCGTGACTGTTGGGCCTGTGTTGCTAATAAGCTCGTGTTGCTGCTACTAGTTAACACACGCTACTGCTGAAATTTTTTGTAGTTTTTCTTCTTCTTCGCATTTGTGTTGTATTAGTACATGTTTTATACATTAGTCTCATCATATCATAAACATATAATATTCTCATCATATCATACACATAATAGTCTCGTCATATCATCATCATCCAACACAAATGATGTCTCGCCATCACCTCGATATAGTGATAGAAGTTATGTGACATGTCTCGAATACAAGCAACTGTATGGTCATGATATACACATGTTTCATTATCTATCTAAACTATGATATAGAAGATACGAGCAATCACTATTAGCAAGAGCGCGATAATGTAGTAGTTCTTGAGACGCGGGTTTCGATCCCTCTCTCATGCTACCGTGAACCTCAAGTAACTATCTTCCGCTTCGCATCTGCCATTGAACCCTCTCTGTCTTCCGCTCGGGCGCTCTGGCGTCTCGGCCCTTCCTGGAGGCGCTGTTCCAGGGGTGGTTGGGAGTTGTGGACCTAGTGCATGGCGGCAGCGGTGCTCAATTCCCTTGGTTGCCGGCATTGGTGGTGGCGTGTGGGTTCTTTCACATACTTCAGCCGCTCCTCGTCTTGTTTGCTGGTTGGTCGCTAACCGGCAGTGGGCGTCCACGTGTTCGGCGCGGTCTGGACGAAGGGGAGATAGTGGTCTCCCCTCCGGCAGTGGACCGGGGCGGCGG
>NW_025301878.1:0-874 GCF_018294505.1 Triticum aestivum
ACTAGCTCTATAGCCTAGTACAAATAATTTTACACTAGAGTTGAACTAGCTCTATAAGCTTGTACAAATAATTGTACACTAGAGTTGAACTAGCTCTATAAACTAGTTCAAATAATTTTACACTAGAGTTGTACTAGCTCTATAGCCTAGTACAACTAATTTTACACTAGAGTTAAACTAGCTCTATAAGCTTGTACAAATAATTTTACACTAGAGTTGAACTAGCTCTATAAGCTTGTAAAAATAATTTCACACTAGACTTGAACTCGCTCTACAAGCTAGTTCAAATAATTTTACACTAGAGTTGAACTAGCTCTGTAAGTTTGTAAAAATAATTTTACACTAGAGTTAAACTAGCTCTATAGCCTAGTACAAATAATTTTACACTAGAGTTGAACTAGCTCTATAAGCTTGTTAAAATAATTTTAGCCTAGAGTTTAACTAGTTCTATACCCTAGTACAAATAATTTTACACTAGAGTTGGACTAGCTGGATAGCCTAGTACAAATAATTTTACAATAGAGTTGTACTAGCTCTATAAGCTTGTAAAAATAATTTTACACTATAGTTGAACTCGCTCTATAAGTTAGTTCAAATAATTTTTCACTAGAGTTGAAGTAGCTCTATAAGCTTGTACAAATAATTTTACACTAGAGTTGAACTAGCTCTATAGCCTAGTACAATTGTTTTACACTAGAGTTGAACTAGCTCGATAAACTAGTTCAAATAATTTTACACTAGAGTTGAACTAGCTCTATAGCCTAGTACAAATAATTTTACACTAGAGTTGAACTAGCAATATAAGCTTGTACAAATAATTGTACACTAGAGTTGAACTAGCTCTATAAGCTAGTTCAAATAATTTTACACTAGA
>NW_025301879.1:0-874 GCF_018294505.1 Triticum aestivum
AGGTTCCACCGATTGACATGC
The DNA here is from genome assembly GCF_018294505.1 of Triticum aestivum. Taxonomy (NCBI): domain Eukaryota; kingdom Viridiplantae; phylum Streptophyta; class Magnoliopsida; order Poales; family Poaceae; genus Triticum; species Triticum aestivum. The sequence goes on from NW_025301879.1 coordinate 22, forward strand.
ACTTGGTGCATAAGGTGGCTAGCGGGTGCCAGTCTCTCCCACTTTAGTCGGAACGGATTCGATGAAAAGGGTCCTTATGAAGGGTAAATAGCAATTGGCATATCACGTTGTGGTTTTGCGTAGGTAAGAAACGTTCTTGCTAGAAACCCATAGCAGCCACGTAAAACATGCAAACAACAATTAGAGGACGTCTAACTTGTTTTTGCAGGGTATGCTATGTGATGTGATATGGCCAAAAGGATGTGATGAATGATATATGTGATGTATGAGATTGATCATGTTCTTGTAATAGGATTCACGACTTGCATGTCGATGAGTATGACAACCGGCAGGAGCCATAGGAGTTGTCTTTATTTTTTGTATGACCTGCGTGTCATTGAAGAACGCCATGTAACTTACTTTACTTCATTTCTAAACGCGTTAGCCATAGAAGTAGAAGTAGTCGTTGGCGTGACAACTTCATGAAGACACGATGATGGAGATCATGATGATGGAGATCATGGTGTCATGCCGGTGACAAGATGATCATGGAGCCCCGAAGATGAAGATCAAAGGAGCTATATGATATTGGCCATATCATGTCACTACTCTATTTGATTGCATGTGATGTTTATCATGTTTATGCATCTTGTTTACTTAGGACGACGGTAGTAAATAAGATGATCCCTTACAAAATTTCAAGAAGTGTTCTCCCCTAACTGTGCACCGTTGCTACAGTTCGTCGCTTCTAAGCACCACGTGATGATCGGGTGTGATGGATTCTTACGTTCACATACAACGGGTGTAAGACAGTTTTACACAGCGAAAACACTTAGGGTTAACTTGACGAGCCTAGCATGTGCAGACATGGCCT
>NW_025301880.1:0-874 GCF_018294505.1 Triticum aestivum
ATATATATATATATATATATATATATATATATATATATATATATAATTCACCATGTATGTATTCATCAGTTGATCTACTTTGTCAATTTTATTACGTCCATGCAACCTACACTCTAATAGGTAATGATAGGTCCTAATCCCACCCGAGTATGTTTAGATTGGGTTCATTTTCCCATGCTATGCTCCGGATCCTACGCAAAATTTCGGCAGCACCTCCCCGCTGTTCTCCTGATACATGTCTCTGCAATAAACAGAGAGGATGTGTACCCGGAGAACAACAGGGGAGGCACTGACAAAATTTATGCGTCGGATCCGGAGCAAAGCATATGGGAAAACGAATCCAATCTAAACATACTCGGGCTGTCCATGGATAGCGTTGGACAATTCGAAAGAATCAAGGTTATAAATATGCAAATGCATGCATATTTATAACTATGACGCTTTCGAACGGGAGACACATATTGGTTACGCATACTGATGATTCAAGACACATATGTAGCTAGCTATCAAGTTTCATCGGAATAGATCAAATAATTAATGGGGGAGGAGGACATGTCATTTGTGCTCACGCACGAACGAAGGGGCAGAGCTCGTCAAACGCACGGCGAGGTCGTCGAACACCAAACCTCGCAGCGATGAAACAACTGCACATTTAAAACTACCCGATCAACACAATTATATATGATGTTTTTCATAACAAAATCGAAAGATATATGAGCTAACTAATAATTCACAAATATATGACCCCGTCGGCTTCTGGAAGGCCAAAGAACACCTTTTCGGGAGGTGTCGGGGGTCGGGGTGTCGTGTCGGTCTCGGGGTGCCGTGTCGGGGTCGGGGTCGGGGTCTCGGGGTCGGGGTGTCGGGTCGGGGT
>NW_025301881.1:0-874 GCF_018294505.1 Triticum aestivum
TCCGGTTTTCTCCGAAATCACCCGGAACACTTCCGGTGTCCGAATATAGCCGTCCAATATATTAATCTTTATGTCTCGACCATTTCGAGACTCCTCGTCATGTCCGTGATCACATCCGGGACCCCGAACTAACTTCGGTACATCAAAACTCATAAACTCATAATATAACTGTCATCGAAACCTTAAGCGTGCGGACCCTACGGGTTCAAGAACAATGTAGACATGACCGAGACACATCTCCGGTCAATAACCAATAGCGGAACCTGGATGCTCATATTGGCTCCTACATATTCTACGAAGATCTTTATCGGTCAGACCGCATAACAACATACGTTGTTCCCTTTGTCATCGGTATGTTACTTGCCCAAGATTCGATCGTCGATATCTCAATACCTAGTTCAATCTCGTTACCGGCAAGTCTCTTTACTCGTTCCATAATACATCATCTCGCAACTAACTCATTAGTTGCAATGCTTGCAAGGCTTATGTGATGTGCATTACCGAGAGGGCCCAGAGATACCTCTCCGACAATCGGAGTGACAAATCCTAATCTCGAAATACGCCAACCCAACATGTACCTTTGGAGACACCTGTAGAGCACCTTTATAATCACCCATTTACGTTGTGACGTTTGGTAGCACACAAAGTGTTCCTCCGGCAAACGGGAGTTGCATAATCTCATAGTCATAGGAACATGTATAAGTCATGAAGAAAGCAATAGCAACATACTAAACGATCGGGTGCTAAGCTAATGGAATGGGTCATGTCAATCAGATCATTCACCTAATGATGTGATCCCGTTAATCAAATAACAACTCCTTGTTCATGGTTAGGAAACATAACCATCTTTGATTAACGAGCTAGTCAAGTAGAG
>NW_025301882.1:0-874 GCF_018294505.1 Triticum aestivum
ACCCCCCCGAGCCACGCACCCCGCCGCACCCCCGCGCCCCGCCGGAGCCCCGCCGGATCTCTGCCCCGACGAGGTACTGCCTCGCCTCGTTCGTCGCTGGTTTTTGTTTGAAAAAAACCGTTCGTTTAAAAAAAACCCTAAATCGGTTTTTTTTCGGTTTTGTTATTTTGCGAGCGTTCACCGAACCGTTCGTTTTAACGAACGCGTTTGTCGGTTTTTTTTCTGTTAACGAACGTCCGTTCTTTAAGCGTTCGTTCGTTTTTCTTTTTCGTCGGATTTTTCTGCGATTATCTCAGATTCGATTTCTGATCGAATCTTTGTTTCTGTTTAACTTCTCGCTCGTTTATCGGAATCAGGCGATTCAAGTGCCTAGAGTTTCGTCTCGAAATTCTCTTTCCGTTTAACCTACTCAAACAAGTTTTTGCTACAGTAAAATTTGACCTAGATCCAGATTAGTAAATGAAGCTTCTTTCTTTCGCCGTTTGACTTTCATTGCTTCTTTCGAGTTGATTCTTTTTGCAAACCGGAGTTCTTAACTTGAACTTTCTGGTTGGATCTTTCATTCGAGTTTTACCTGTGCATTAGATGAGTACTGATTGTATGCTTGTTTGTTTGCGATAGAGTACCCGGAGTGTGCCGCTTGTTATTTCGAATCGCTAGGTTTTGCGGATCATCAGCAAGGCAAGTAACACTTTGATCATACTTTCCATACCCAGTTTTATTGCATTAGATTATTCCTCAAACAATTGCATGATTAGGATCTGATTAAATTGTGGGAACTGGGAAGTAGTTGAGGTAGTACCTATTACCTGTTTTCTTATCAAACCCTTGGGAGTTACTTCTACGTTGCTATTATTATTGCCATGCTATGCTC
>NW_025301883.1:0-874 GCF_018294505.1 Triticum aestivum
AAAAAATAAATAAATATAAAATAAAATTAAAAATAAATAAATAAATAAATAATTAAAGTAATAATTAACTTAATTAATATTGATTAATTAAACTAATCAAATAACTAAATTAATTAAACATTAGTTATCTAATTAATTTAAAATAATTAAAGTTTTTAATTCGTAACTCGGATTAAAATATTTTCAACATGAAAGTTGCTCAGAACGACGAGACGAATCCGGATACGCAGTCCGTTCGTCCGCCACACACCCCTAACATATCAAACTCGCAACTTTCCCCCTCTCGCCACCGCCACCGGTCTCTCGGTCACGCGGTCACTGCGTCCCCCCTCTCGCCTCCCTCGTCGCCCTCTCTGTTTATATGTAGAAGAGATGTGATAATATGCATATACACAATTAATTTGTTTTTACTACATGTTTTCAGGACTGACATATGGCGGACGATAGAGCTGACCCGATTTTGGACAACTATGATCCGGACGGTGAAGCCCATATGTTCGGCATCATAAACGGCGATATTGTATATGTGCCGACCGGACAAGAAGAAGAAGATGATATCTCTTCTTATCTGAACCTTGACGGTGAAGATGAAGGGCGCCGTCAGCAAGATGATGCCGAAGAAACGTCGATAAACGACGATCTTGAAATGGAAGTAGCAACCACCTCCGGCGCCGAGGTATATATATACATTGAGCCTCTGGTGATACAAACTAACTGATTTGAATAAATATGTGTGTACTAACGCGCGCGACTCTCTTTCTTATTTTAGCCCTCGGCCGGATCGTCGAAACAATCGAGTACGTCATCAAAGCGTGGCGCAACCAAGAGGTTGAAACCAGGAGAAACATACACAATCGAGGTTGTCGAGGATAAA
>NW_025301884.1:0-873 GCF_018294505.1 Triticum aestivum
GGAGTTCAACAACTATGGAAATCGCCTCGGGACACCAAAACGGTGAGTAATAATCCAAGAAACGGGTCTGAATCTGCCAAAACTGCCAGCGTTGATAACAGACACGTAAACGCACCTCAGGGTTCGTTAATCGTGGAAATCACTCTAGGATCCCAAAATGGTCAGTAATAGTCCATGAAACGGGCCAGAATCGGTGAAACTGCCAGTGTTGATGACCAACACGTAAGCGCACCTTGGGGTTCAACAACTATGGAAATCGCTTCGGGACCCCAAAACAGTGAGTAGTAATCCAAGAAAAGGGTCAAAACCGGCCAAAAATGTGAGTGTTGATGACCGACACGTAAACGCATCACCGCGTTCGTTAACCATGGAAACCACTCCGGGACCCCAAAGCAGTGAGTAATAGTCCACGAGGCGGGCCAGAATCGGCCAAAACTGTGAGTGTTGATGACCGACACGTAAACGCACCCAGGGTTCGTTAATCGTGGAAAGCACTCTGGGACCCCAATATAGTGAGTAATAGTCCACGAAACGGGCCAGAATCGGCCAAAACTGCCAGTGTTGATAACCGACATGTAAACACACCCCAGGGTTTGTTAATCGTCGAAATCACTCCGGGCCCCCAAATAGTGAGTAATAGTCCATGAAATGGGCCAGAATCGGCCAAAACTGCCAGTGTTAATGACCGACACGTAAGCGCATCTTGGGGTTCAACAACTATGGAAATCGCTCCGGGACTCCAAAACAGTGAGTAATAGCCCGATGAAGCAGGCCAGAATTGGTCAAAACTGTCAGTGTTGATGACCAACACGTAAGCGCACCTTGGTGTTCAACACCTATGGAAATCGCTTCGGGACCCCAAAATAGTGAGTA
>NW_025301885.1:0-873 GCF_018294505.1 Triticum aestivum
GAAACGGGTCAGAATCGACAAAAAAGCGCGATTGTTGATGACCGACACGTTAACGCTCCCCGGGGTTCATCAATTGTATAAATCACTCGGGGACCCCAAAACATCGAGTAATAGTCCACTAAACGGGCTTGAATCGGCCAAGGCTGCCAGTGTTGTTGAAAGACACGAAGCGCACCTTGGGGTTCAACAACTATGGAAATCGCTTTGGACCCCAAAACGGTGAGTAATTGTCCATGAAACGGGCCAGACTCGACAAAATTTGCGAATGTTGATGACCGACACGTACACACACACCGGGGTTTGTCAATCGTGGAAATCGCTCTAGGACACCAAAACGATGAGTCATAGTGCACGAAACGGACCAGAATCGGGCAAAATTTGCGATTATTGATGATCGACACGTAAGCACTCAGTGGGGTTAAACAACCATGGAAATCGCTTTGGGACCCCAAAAAACGGTTCGTAATAGTCCATGAAACAGGTCAGTATCGACAAAAACCGCGAGTGTTGATGACTGACATGTAAACACACCCTGGGTTCATCAATAGTGGAAATCACGCCGGGACCCCAAAACAGTGAGTAATGGTCCATGAAACGGGCCAAATCGTCCAAAACTGCGAGTGTTGATGACCGACATGCAAGCGCACCTTGGTGTTCAAACACTATGGAAACTGCTCAAAATTGGCCAAAACCGTCTCTGTTGACGACATACACTTAAACGCACCCCGGTGATCGTCAATCGTGGAAACCACTCTAGGACCCCAAATTGGTGGGTTGTAGTCCACGAAACGGACCAGAACTGGCCAAAATTGTGAGTGTTGATGACCGACACGTAAACGCACCTCGGGGTTCGTCAATCGTGGAAATCACTTC
>NW_025301886.1:0-873 GCF_018294505.1 Triticum aestivum
TTGTCTCTAACAACGACTCCGCATTGGTTGATAAACTTTGAGGTGTGTTGTAGGGGCTTGCCGGTTTCACTGACAAACTCAATGGCATATGTTTCTCCTGTTTTCATCGCCTTGGATTTGCCACGCTTTGTCGTACTCGATCCGGCCGAGGGCTAAAAAAAGAAAGAGAGTCGCGCGCGTTAATACATATGTATTCACATTTCAGTAAGTTTGTATCACGAGAGGCTCAATGTATATATATACCTCGCCGGAGGTGGTTGCTACTTGCAATTCGAGATCGTCGTTTGTTGACGGTTGACCTCCGTCGACAATGTCCGTTCCTTCACCTTCTTGATCATCGACAATGTCTGTTCCACCGTCAAGGTTCAGAAAAGAAGAGACTACATCCTCTTCTTGCTCATATTCCGAGCCCGGCACATAAGGAATCTCGTTGTTGATGATGCCCATTAAATAACGTTCAGCCTCCGGATCCCTAAGCGGCTCGGCTCTATCGTCCGCCATATGTCACTCCTGCATGTAGTAAAAATTCTTTAAGTATAAAGGAATTAAAAAATAAGATTAAGGGGACATAGAGGAGGAGGAATTAAAAAATAAGATTATTGAGCACTAATTTGCATAGAAGTTTTTGTTTAGCACTGCCAAGTATTTTGTTTTTCCTTTTCTTTTTTCTTTTCTTTTTTCTTTTCTTATTTTGTTTTTCCTTTTCTTCTTCCTTTTCTTTTTCCTTTTCTTCTTCCTTTTCTTCTTCCTTTTCTTATTTTGTTTTTCTTGGTTTTCATTGCTTTTCTATGTTTCTTTCTCGATTTTCTTGATTTCATTCCTTTGCATTGGTTTCTTTTGTTTTGTTTTCTTTGTTTTTCTTTTTGGTTTTCA
>NW_025301887.1:0-873 GCF_018294505.1 Triticum aestivum
ACGTCCTCGCACGTTCGTAGTCGGATCGTCAAAGTCGACTTCCACCAAAGCTGATAGAGGCGGGGTGTCCCGATCTTTCGATGAGATGATAACTATCGATTTCGTGGAGACGACTTTGACGATCCGACTACAAACGTGCAACGACGTTGTGCCTTAGCAATCGCTAAACCAACTCCGAGAGGTTATTGACCACGCTGGAGCACGATCAACCTGACCACAAAGGTCTATTCCTGCAAGCAATCGAAGAACAAGCAAGAATATGAGAAAAGCAATCTGAATATCGCGAATATGTATGAAGTATTGATAATGGTGGGGATCCGAAAAGTGGTCTTGGTCTGGTCATTGGACACAAACGAAGCACACGAAGTTGCAATGGCTAACTTTTAACTAAACAAATCCCAAGGAAAAGCTACTAGATGGATCTACTTATATAGGAGCAAGGGGTGGCGGCCAAGGAGGTGGGAGGATGTCCCAAGGCAGCCTAAAACTAAATCTAGGTCGTACAAGGCCAATGGGCCCAAGTGGAGGTGATGTAACACCTTTGGACTTGTAGTTTGACTCGGATTCTGCTGCAGCATCAGATTGTTTCGTCCACAACTCAACGCTCCGGACGAATTTGAAGGTGATTCCAATTGGGTTGGAAAGTGCACGAAATCTAGTTTCCAACAAAAAAAGAATCACCCAATTCGGAGTCCGTATGAAAAACTTGTGTGCATTTTGAGTCAGGTGTGTCTGTGCAGTCCGAATCTGAATCCAGAACGTGAGAGACTTGGACTCTATCTTCTCTTGGGCCAAAAGTGACGTGAGAGAACTTTTTGGACAGCAAATAAACATCTCTTTCTTCCTTATCTTCATATGTGGATTGTACAAATG
>NW_025301888.1:0-873 GCF_018294505.1 Triticum aestivum
TCATTTTTCAATCCTTTCTTACTTCATTTGTTATTTTTCATGCATTTACTAATTATTTTGAGCTATAAGACCCTAAAATTGAAAAGCATTTCAAATGAACTCTCAAAAGGTTGAAAGTTGGCATGATATCATCATTTCATCCACATAGCATGTGCGAGAAAGTTGAGAGGGTTACGGCAAAAACTGGATGCACTTCGTGTACAAAACGGACAATCTCTTTCAAAGTATCAGGATTTCATCCGGAAACTCGTCTGTTACAAAGGGATTTCATTTTTTAAAACTTATTCGAACTCCTGACTTTTTGTGTCTTCAAAATGCACCATTCAAAGCCACATCATCATTTTTCAATCCTTTCTTACTTCATTTGTTATTTTTCATGCATTTACTAATTATTTTGAGCTATAAGACCCGAAAATTGAAAACATTTCAAATGAACTCTGAAAAGGTTGAAAGTTGGCATGATAACATCATTTCATCCACATAGCATGTGCAAGAAAGTTGAGAGGGTTACGGCAAAACTGGATGCACTTCGTGTACAAAACGGACAATCTCTTTCAAAGTATCAGGATTTCATCCGGAAACTCGTCTGTTACAAAGGGATTTCATTTTTTAAAACTAATTTGAACTCCTGACTTTTTGTGTGTTCAAAATGCACCATTCAAAGCCACATCATCATTTTTCAATCCTTTCTTACTTCATTTGTTATTTGTCATGCATTTACTTATTATTTTGAGCTATAAGACCCTAAAATTGAAAAGCATTTCAAATGAACTCTGAAAAAGTTGAAAGTTGGCATGATATCATCATTTCATCCACATAGCATGTGCAAGAAAGTTGAGAGGGTTACGGCAAAAACTGGATGCACTTCGTGTA
>NW_025301889.1:0-873 GCF_018294505.1 Triticum aestivum
CCCCCCTTCCTTCTCTCTCTCCTCTTTCCCCCTCCCGAATCCTATTCCAACTAGGAAAGGGGGGGAGTCCTACTCCCGGTGGGAGTAGGACTCCTCCTGGCGCGCCCTCCTCCTGGCCGGCCGCACCTCCCCCTGCTCCTTTATATACGGGGGCAGGGGGCACCCCTAGACACACAAGTTGATCCACATGATCATATTCTTAGCCGTGTGCGGTGCCCCCTTCCACCATAATCCTCGATAATATTGTAGCCGTGCTTAGGCGAAGCCCTGCGACGGTAGTACATCAAGATCGTCACCACGCCGTCGTGCTGACGGAACTCTTCCCCGACACTTTGCTGGATCGGAGTCTGGGGATCGTTATCGAGCTGAACGTGTGCTAGAACTCAGAGGTGCCGTAGTTTCGGTGCTTGATCGGTCGGGCCGTGAAGACGTACGACTACATCAACCGCGTTGTGCTAACGCTTCCGCTGTCGGTCTACAAGGGTGCGTAGATCACACTCTCCCCTCTCGTTGCTATGCATCACCATGATCTTGCGTGTGCGTAGGAGAATTTTTGAAATTACTACGTTCCCCAACAGTGGCATCCGAGCCTACGTTTTATGTGTTGATGTTATATGCACGAGTAGAACACAAGTGAGTTGTGGGCGATATAAGTCATACTGCTTACCAGCATGTCATACTTTGGTTCGGCGGTATTGTTGGACGAAGCGGCCCGGACCGACATTACGCGTACGCTTACGCGAGACCGGTTCTCCTGACGTGCTTTGCACAAAGGTGGCTAGCGGGTGACAGTTTCTCCAACTTTAGTTGAACCGAGTGTGGCTACGCCCGGTCCTTGCGAAGGTTAAAACAGCACCAACTTGACAAACTATC
>NW_025301890.1:0-873 GCF_018294505.1 Triticum aestivum
ATTTGTCTTATCATGAGCACCCAGTTGCTATTCTTGAAGAAACTGAGCGCAAGACTCGCAACAAGTCTATCAAATTCCTCAAAGTGAAGTGGTCGCACCATTCCGACCGGGAAGCCACCTGGGAACGCGAGGACCATCTCCGTTCCGAATATCCGGAGTTCTTTCAGTCCTAGATCTCGGGACGAGATCCTCTCGTAGTGGTGGAGTGTTGTAACACCCCGCATGTAACTTGCCATATTTGTAACTCCGACTCTTGCCATTTCCGGCTATGTGATATGTTTTTCCCTCCGTTGTTGGGTTTTGTCTTTCGTTTTGTATTTTGTCATGTCATGCATTTTCATATCATATCATCATGTGCATTGCATTCGCATACGTGTTCGTCTCATGCATCCGAGCATTTTCCCCGTTGTCCGTTTTCCAATCCGGCGCTCCTATCTCCTCCGGTGCACCCCTCTAGTTTTCTTTCGTGTGCTTGTGTCAAACTTTCTCGGAGTGGACCGAGGCTTGTCAAGTGGCTTTAATATACCACCCGGAATCTACCGGTCAAGTTTCGTTCCATTCGGAGGTCGTTTGGTACTCCAACGGTTAACCGGGCCTCCGCAATGTCCACTTGATTTCCCAGCAAAAACCCCCTCCAAAACCAGCCCAAAACCCACCAAACTCTCTTCCATGCTCTAGGTCGTTCGATCACGATCATGTGGGCGAAAACGGCACCTCATTTGGAGTCTCCTAGCTCCCTCTACCTATTTATAGGTGGACATCCCGATATACATTTGCAGACGAAACCCTAACCCTCTCCCTCCGCGCCGCGCCGGACGTGTCCGCCCGCGCCGGAGACGTCCGCCGCGCCGCCCGGCCAACCCGCGAGCGCCA
>NW_025301891.1:0-873 GCF_018294505.1 Triticum aestivum
ATCGTCAAAGTCGACTTCCACCAAAGCGATATCCATCATCTCATCGAAAGACGGGACACCTTTGCCTCTATCAAGTGGTATCAGATTTCCAGGTTGCTCGGTGAGATTTTACAGTTTTTCGTAGTTTAGATCGAGTCTGTTCTTCATACCTATAGTCCACGAAAAAGCCACAAAAAAATTAGGGTTAGTTCATCATATCCGAACCAATCTGAGCCTTGCATAATCTTTTTAGGGTTTTGCTTTGTTGAATTTGCGGTTGCATCGTCGTGTCTAGTTGCTGGTCTTAGAGTCTAGTCTTTTAGAGTTTCGAGTTCTGGTCATAAGTTGTCACGCCGCCGCCGCACCATCATCATCGCCCCTGCCATCTACCACCACCGCTCCGAATTCGTATCCATATACCACCACCAATCCGTGCCCATATACCACCACCGATCCATATCCATATACTACCACCGCTACCACCACCGCTGCCATATACCACCACCATATATCCACCACCAATCCGAGTTCTTTGCTTATTAGGTTTGTTTTCGGGATCCATCTAGATTCCGATTCGTGTTTCCTTGCCGGAGTAGGTTTCGGAAAAAAAAAGAGTCGGGTAGCCACGCTCCGTTTAGGCCCAAAATTTTTCGAAAACGCATTTTTCGAAAAAATTTCTGGCTATCCTATTTTTAGGTGTTTCTGAGTGTTTTGAGACAGGTGCCATTATAGGAAGTTTTTTTTTGACCCGTTTCCAGTTTTTGGGTCCGGGCAGTCGAAAAAAAAAATGGTCGAAAAATTTCGTGCCCATCCTGTCAGTTTGAGCTAGGAAGAGTTTTGAGATACTCGCCATTATAGTGATTTTTCGCAAAAAAAAAAGAAAAAAAAAGCAGC
>NW_025301892.1:0-873 GCF_018294505.1 Triticum aestivum
TAGGTACTACCTCATCTACTTCCCATCCCACAATTTAATTAGATCCTAACAATGCAAGTGTTTGAGGGTTTGATCTAATGCAATAAAACTGGGTAGTAGGAAAGATATGATCAAGTGTTACTTGCCTTGCTGATGATCCGCGTGTTCTAGGGATTCGAAGTAACAAGCGGCGCAATCCGGGTGATCTAACGCAGACAAACAACAAGCATACAATAAGTACTCATCTAATGCACAGGGAAATCTCGAATAAAAGATCTAACCAGAGAGTTCAACTTAAGAACCCTGGTTGCAAAAGAATCGAATCAAATAAGGCATCGAAAGTCGGAACTCGAGAGAGAACGACTCGGTTTAGAAATCTGAAATTAGGTCAAAATTTCACAGTAGCAAAACTCTGTGAAAGTTAGTTAGTCGGAACGGCGGTTTCGTTACGAAACTCCAGACGTTTGAATCACCTGATTCCGATAAACGAGCAAGAAATAAAACAGATTTGAAAATCGGATCGGAAATCGAATCAGAAAAATAACAGATTAAATCCGAATAAAAGAAAAACGACGAGCGGTTTAAATAACGGACGTTCGTTAACAGAACTAATCCAACGAACGCGTTCATTGAAACGAACGGTTCGGTGAACGTTCGTTAAATAAGAAAACCGAAAAATAAAACCGATCTAGTTTTTTTTATATATAAACTGGATCGATTTATTAGGGGAAAACCGGATCGGGGCGCGGGGCAGTGGCTACCTCCGGTGGTCTTCGCCGGCGAGGCTCCGGCGGGGCTCCGGGGGTGGCGGGAGGTCCGGCGGGGTCGGGAGGGGGCGGCGAGGGGCGGCGGGGGTTCCGGCGACGGCAGGAAACGGCGGCGGCGGCGGCTTCC
>NW_025301893.1:0-873 GCF_018294505.1 Triticum aestivum
AGTTTTTAGCAAATTTATGTTTAAGTGGAGTTTAGGCACAATTTTAACATTCACAACACATAGCAAGCAAGCATGCAAAGAGTATATGAGCAGCGGAAAGTAAAACATGCAACTTGCAAGAATGTAAAGGGAAGGGTTTTGGAGGATTCAAACGCAATTGGAGACACGGATGTTTTTGGCGTGGTTCCGATAGGTGGTGCTATCGTACATCCACGTTGATGGGGACTTCAACCCACGAAGGGTAACGGTTGCGCGAGTCCATGGAGGGCTCCACCCAAGAAGGGTCCACGAAGAAGCAACCTTGTCTATCCCACCATGGCCGTCGCCCACGAAGGACTTGCCTCACTAGCGGTAGATCTTCACGAAGTAGGTGATCTCCTTGCCCTTACAAACTCCTTGGTTCAACTCCACAATCTCGCCGGAGGCTCCCAAGTGACACCTAGCCAATCTAGGAGACACCACTCTCCAAGAAGTAACAAATGGTGCGTTGATGACGAACTCCTTGCTCTTGTGCTTCAAATGATAGTCTCCCCAACACTCAAGTCTCTCTCATAGGATTTGGATCTGGTGGAAAGAAGATTTGAGTGGAAAGCAACTTGGGGAAGGCTAGAGATCAAGATTTATATGGTAGGAATGGAATATCTTGGCCTCAACACATGAGTAGGTAGTTCTCTCTCAGAAATGGTAAGTTGGAAGTGTAGGTTTAGTCTGATGGCTCTCATTTCGAATGAAGAGGAGGTGGAGGGGTATATATAGCCTCCACACAAAATCTAACCATTACACACAATTTACCAAACTCGGTGGGACCGATTCAACAGACTCGGTCGGACCGATTTAGTAAACCTAGTGACCGTTAGGATTTTCGGTGGGACC
>NW_025301894.1:0-873 GCF_018294505.1 Triticum aestivum
GTCCCCATCCTCGTCGGCCGTCCTCGTCGCCAGTCCCCATCTTCGCCGTCTGTCCTCGTCGCCGCCTTGACCCATGAAATAGCTGCGCCTGCGGTTGTAGCTCTCAGCAGCGACGGGTGAAGCTCAGGTTGCAGCTCCGCCGCTGTCCCTCGCCGCAGCCCTGTCGCCATGGCCACACCCAGCCAATCTTTTCTCCTTCATCATCCACGTGCAGATATATTTTGCTTCAACCATGGTTCATTTTTGCTACGACCGGTGACAGGAATCGCTACAACCAATCATTTCGACAGTCAATGCGCCGACCACGATTTGATTCAACCTTCGTCGGGTTTTGCCGGGAGTAGCAAGACGTGGCACCGGTTGTAGCTTTTCCCGTTGTCGATTGCAGCAAAAAATCCCGTGCAGCTCCGTGCCGTCAACCCGTCGTAGCCTCGCCGTCATAACCATTGTTGGCTCTAGCTTGAAGCTTTTTTCATGGTCTGTTGAAGCTTTTTTCGTAGCTGCTTCCAGCTTTTCCATGAGGATTGAAGCTTTTCCGTCATGCCTGTTGAAGCTATTTTCTCCATCGGTTGGAACTTATATTAGGTCGGTTGAAGCTTTTTTCCATGTCCGTATGCACCAATTCGTTGCCGTTGCCGTTGCAGGTCGCGGTCTCCCCCACATATGATGGATGTAGCAAAAATCCCGCCGGTAGTAGCAAAATCTTAGGAAGGTTGAAACAAAAAAAGCCACCGCGCTAGTAGGTCGCAGACCCGCCGTGATGAATGTAGCAAAATCCGTCACCGGTAGTAGCAAACAAAGACGACGGTTGCAGCTTCTGCCTCAGCTGGTTGTAGCTTTCGGGGGGGGAGGGGGGTCATCGTTGGAGTGGAG
>NW_025301895.1:0-873 GCF_018294505.1 Triticum aestivum
CGGATGACGAGGAAGTGCTTGCCGTGCTACTGGAGGAGGAAGCCGAAGCTGACGTCCAGGAGGAAGATTATCTCATGGTGCTCGCCGCCCTCGCCCAGCTGCTATGAAAAGCCGCGGCAAGGTGGCTCGGCGCCGGGGCGGGTGAAAGCAAAGAACCGGCATCGTCTCGAAGGCTACTGCATGCTCTAATCCGACTACTTTGCCGATGTTCCACTTCACGGCGACAGAACATTTCGGCGCCGTTATCGGATGAATAGAAAACTTTTCCTCAGGATTGTGAATTCCATCCGGGAGTTCGACAACTACTTCAAATGCAAGATGGATTGCACCGGCAAACTTGGATTCACCTCCATCCAGAAATGCATGACAGTGATGAGGATGCTTGCATAAGGAGCTCCCGGTGACTCACAGGACGACTATGGGCACATGGCCGAGTCCACCAGCATAGAGTGTTTCTACAAGTTCTGTCGGGCAGTGGTGGCAGTGTTTGGACCGCAATACTTAAGAACACCCAATGCAGAAGACACTGCTCGGATCCTAGCACAGAATGCTGCAAGAGGATTTCCTGGGATGCTTGGAAGCATCGACTGCATGCATTGGAATTGGAAGAATTGCCCATTTGCTTGGCAGGGGATGTCAAAGGCGCCAATGCGGTTGTAGTGTGGTATTGGAGGCGGTGGCCATAGAGGACCTCTGGATTTGGCACTCCTTCTTTGGTATGCCAGGAACTCACAATGACATCAACGTGCTGCAGTGCTCTCCTGTCTTTGCCAAGCTTGTTGAAGGTCATTCTCCTCCGGTGAACTTCGAGATCAATGGGCGGCACTACAACAAGGGGTACTATCTAGCTGATGGCATCTATCCGAGATGGTC
>NW_025301896.1:0-873 GCF_018294505.1 Triticum aestivum
ATCTGAAATCTTGGTAATGTTCATGTACCATTGATGCAATTCATACATTCTCGTTGGGAGGTTCTTGACCTTGTCTGGCTCGACCAAAGGTTGGCCCCGGACATATTTCCGTTTTATTTCATCCTCTCTAAGCACAGGCATGGGCTCGATCTTGAGGAGTTGTCCAACAGTGATTTTGAGAACTTCAGCCTGCATTATATGCTCCTCCATTATTACCATATTGCCCACCTCAGGAACGTAAACTGTTTGCCCACAATAATATTGGGCGCGCGTACTGTCACGTGTTGTTGGCACAAAAAGCGAGGGGATCGATTGCGCCGCCTGTTCTCCCAGCTGGGAAATGGTTTTCCCGCATTTTTTGACAGCTGCTTCTTGTTTGCTCGATCCCGAGCTCGCCTCCTTACGTATACGTGCTCGATTTAACTTCTTGATGTGGCGCTCATAGTCTGTGTCAACAGGCTTGGGAGCTGGTGGTTGAGCCATACGAATGAAGTGGTCAATCATTTCCTCAGGCACTTTCTCCTTTGGCGGCGGTGGCGGTTTCGGTGCAAAATGGGCTTCCACCTCGGCCTTCGATATGGCTGCGATTTCCTCCTCGGACCTGTCATAAGCCCTCTGCGGAAGAGGCGTGAGGCTTGGACCATATTTATATCGCTTGCCACCGCCTGTACTTCCTGTACTACCTCGACTCGTACCGCTACGCACCATAGCTGCGGGGTGTCTCTTCTGCGATTGCTGAGGCGGCGGAGACGGCTGACGGGGCTGAGTTGGACGAGGAGGAGTGGCCGCCTGAAGCTGTGCCGGACTTGGAGGAGGAGTGGCCTGAGGTTGTGCCAGACTTGGAGGAGGAGTGGACGTCTGATGCTGTGGCGG
>NW_025301897.1:0-873 GCF_018294505.1 Triticum aestivum
AAGAATATGATCAATCTCATACATCACATATATCATTCATCACATCTTCTGGCCATATCACATCACATAGCACTTGCTGCAAAAACAAGTTAGACGTCCTCTAATTGTTGTTGCAAGTTTTTACGTGGTTTGTAGGTTTCTAGCAAGAACGTTTTCTTACCTACGTATGACCACAACGTGATTTGCCAATTTCTATTTACCCTTCATAAGGACCCTTTTCATCGAATCCGTTCCGACTAAAGTAGGAGAGACAGACACCCGCTAGCCACCTTATGCAACTAGTGCATGTCAGTCGGTGGAACCTGTCTCACGTAAGCGTACGTGTAAGGTTGGTCCGGGCCGCTTCATCCTACAATGCCGCCGAAACAAGAAACGACTAGTAGCGGCAAGAAGAATTGGCAAACTCAACGCCCACAACTGCTTTGTGTTCTACTCGTGCATAGTAACTACGCATAGGCCTGGCTCATGATGCCACTATTGGGAATCGTAGCAAAATTTAAAATTTTCCTACGTTCACCAAGATGCATCTATGGAGTCTACTAGCAACGAGGGGAAAGGAGTGCATCTACATACCCTTGTAGATCGCGAGCGGAAGCGTTCCAATGAACGTGGATGACGGAGTCGTACTCGCCGTGATCCAAATCACCGAAGACCGAGTGCCGAACGGACGGCACCTCCGCGTTCAACACACGTACGGTGCAGCGACGTCTCCTCCTTCTTGATCCAGCAAGGGGGAAGGAGAGGTTGATGGAGATCCAACAGCACGACGGCGTGGTGGTGGATGTAGCGGGTCTCGGCAGGGCTTTGCTAAGCTTCTGCGAGAGAGAGAGAGGTGTTGCAGGGGAGGAGGGAGGCGCCCAAGGCTGTTGTGTG
>NW_025301898.1:0-873 GCF_018294505.1 Triticum aestivum
TTTTTTAAAATAATTACCGTATTACAAGTTTGTTATTTTTCCTGGAAACTTGTCCACATATAATGACACAATGCGAAGGTTTTCCAATTTTTTGATTTTTTTTTGAATTTTATGCCCGTTTCAAAATGCGGTCAAAACGGCGGGAATGACCGTTCCTAGCTAGTGGTTGAATCTTGGAATTTTATTGGTGTTTCTCTGATTAAATAGGTACTTATGTAACTAGAAATGATTTTTGGAAAAAATAAATAGCAAACTATGAGGCAGTTGCAGTTCAAATTTGACCCGCTTCCAACTGAATCGGCGGCAATTTGTCTTTTTCACAAGAGGTGGATCAAAATTTTTTGCATACCAACCATTTTGTTAATTGTGCATTAAATATGCCCTAGTATTTTCGAAAATTGATTTGGTACAATTTTACAACAAATATATGGTAGGTCCTTCATAAAAAATTCATTTTGGGCACTCGGAAAATGATTAAAAATAGCTAGAAAGATCAGAAATGCATAGAAATTGGTCCTTATCCATAAAATGTGGTCTAACTCTAGTGAAAATTTGTGTGGTGCCATTTTGCAAAATATTTTTGATAGCTATTTCGTAAAATCCCTCTATTTTTAGTACTTAGACACTTTTTTAAATCACTGGTTTTTCGAACCAATCAGGACTCTACCCACGGATCGATGACATGGCGCCCATCCATCCATCCATCCATCTCTGCATCCCACATCCATCCATCCATATATCTACAGAAAAATAGAAAATAAAATGAAAAAGAGATACCCCCACCCGCAGCCCAAACCCTAGGTCAGATCCCATCGACTCCCCCCATCGCACCCCTCCTCCTCGCAGCCGCCGCCACCTCCTCCCTCGATCCAG
>NW_025301899.1:0-873 GCF_018294505.1 Triticum aestivum
GGCAGGGAGAAGCTCTTCTACTAATTACTAGTAGCGCCTCTCTGGGAAATCGCTACTACTAAGTCGATTTAGCAGTAGCGTGGGTTTAGGCACGCTACTGCTAAAATTTAGCTGTAGCGCTGTACCAGTAGTGCTCCAGCCTGCGCTACTGATAGGCCTAAAACCCGCACTGCTGCTAGGCTTTTCCCTAGTAGTGCCGATCTCATGTTCGATTCCAGGGATCACCCCAAGACAACAGCCAGCACCGGCACACTTCCTATTCTGTGCACCCCCACCATCTACAACATAGCAGTCACCAGGATCCTCATCAACGGCGACGCTAGCCTCAACGTCCTCTCCATGGAGGCGTTCGGCCTTCTCCACGTGCCCATGGCCCGCTCCTCCCCACCAAGCCTTTCTATGGAGTGGTCGGTGGCTTCACCTGCCCCTTGGGGCAGATTCGCCTCACTATCACCTTTGGAACGCGCAAGAACTACCGCACCGAGCTCATCGACTTCGAGGTTGCGTGCTTCGGGCTCCCGTTCAATGCCATCCTCGGGTACCCGGTCGTCGCCAAGTTCATGGCGGTGACTCATCCCGGCTACAACCTCATGAAGATGCGAGGAATCAGCGGTGTCCTCACTATGACGGGAGACACTAGGGACGCGCTAACGACCCTTAGGCTCACCTTTGATGCCACGGCGGTGGCGTGGCCAAACACGGGGAGTGCTCTAGAAGGCCTGAGGGCTGCCCAGCGAAGAAGTCGTTGTTCTCTCAAGACTGGGCCGAGAGGAAGCAAGTGCCAGTCAACGAGGACGGGGATTCGGGGCCTACATTCACCATAGGCGCCGACCTCCCCTAAGATCAGGAGGAGGTGTTGGTCGGATTCCTCCA
>NW_025301900.1:0-873 GCF_018294505.1 Triticum aestivum
TCCTGATACTTTGAAAGAGATTGTCCGTTTTGTACACGAAGTGCATCCAGTTTTTGCCGTAACCCTCTCAACTTTCTTGCACATGCTATATGGATGAAATGATGATACCATGCCAACTTTCAACCTTTTCAGAGTTCATTTGAAATGCTTTTCAATTTTAGGGTCTTATAGCTCAAAATAATTAGTAAATGTATGAAAATAACAAATGCAGTCAGAAAGGATTGAAAAGTGATGATATGGCTTTGAATGGTGCATTTTGAACACACAAAAAGTCAGGAGTTCAAATAAGTTTAAAAAAATGAAATCCCTTTGTAACAGACGAGTTTCCGGATGAAATACTGATACTTTGAAAGAGATAGTCCGTTTTGTACACGAAGTGCATCCAGTTTTTGCCGTAACCCTCTCAACTTTCTTGCACATGCTATGTGGATGAAATGATGATACCATGCCAACATTCAACCTTCTCAGAGTTCATTTGCAATGCTTTTCAATTTTAGGGTCTTATAGCTCAAAATAATTAGTAAATGCATGAAAAATAACAAATGAAGTCAGAAAGGATAGAAAAATGATGATGTGGCTTTGCATGGTGTATTTTGAACACACAAAAAGTCAGGAGTTCAAATAAGTTTAAAAAAAATGAAATCCCTTTGTAACAGACGAGTTTCCGGATGAAATCCTGATACTTTGAAAGAGATTGTCCGTTTTGTACACGAAGTGCGTCCAGTTTTTGCCGTAACCCTCTCAACTTTCTTGCACATGCTATGTGGATGAAATGATGATACCATGCCAACTTTCAACCTTTTCAGAGTTCATTTGAAATGCTTTTCAATTTTAGGGTCTTATAGCTCAAAATAATTAGTAAATGCATGAAAA
>NW_025301901.1:0-873 GCF_018294505.1 Triticum aestivum
GCTGACGTCTTTCCACAAGACGTGCCACCGGGATTACCGCCTATTCGAGGGATTGAGCATCAGATTGACTTAATTCCCGGTGCTTCACTGCCAAACCGTGCACCATACCGTACCAATCCAGAGGAGACGAAGGAGATTATGCGCCAAGTACAAGAGCTTCTCGACAAAGGTTATATACGCGAATCCCTTAGTCCTTGTGTTGTTCCTATTATTCTAGTGCCGAAAAAGGATGGTACATCACGTATGTGTGTTGATTGTAGAGGCATTAATAATATTACTATTCGTTATCGTCATCCTATTCCTAGGCTAGATGATATGCTTGATGAATTGAGTGGCTCTACAATATTCTCCAAAGTTGATTTGCGTAGTGGCTACCATCAAATTCGTATGAAATTGGGAGATGAATAGAAAACAACATTTAAAACTAAGTTTGGATTATATGAGTGGTTAGTCATGCCTTTTGGGTTAACTAATGCACCTAGTACTTTCATGAGATTAATGAACAAAGTTTTACGTGCTTTCATTGGACGATTTGTGGTAGTTTACTTTGATGACATACTGATTTATAGCAGATCTTTGGAAGAACATTTGGAACATTTACGTGCTGTTTTTATTGCTCTACGTGATGCACGTTTGTTTGGTAACCTTGGGAAGTGCACCTTTTGCACCGACCGAGTATCTTTTCTTGGCTATGTTGTTACTCCACAGGGAATTGAAGTTGACAAAGCCAAGATTGAAGCTATTGAGAGTTGGCCGCAGCCCAAAACGGTCACACAAGTGAGGAGTTTTCTTGGCCTCGCTGGATTCTATAGGCGTTTTGTGAGAGATTTCAGCACCATTGCTGCACCTCTCAACGAGCTTACAAAGAAGGAT
>NW_025301902.1:0-873 GCF_018294505.1 Triticum aestivum
AGAATAACCAACGTAGGCCTACTTGCTTTTCTACGCCTTGCTGGGCCAGAAATCTTTCAAGACGAGGAGGGATGCATTTTGCCCAGAAAATGGGCTATAAGTAATAAGAAATGGGCTATAAGTAATAATAAATGGGCTGTAAAATGAAAAAATACAGCAAACAGGGCAATTAGTTCCAAAATACTGTTTTCTTTCGGATTTTCATATTTTAAATTTCGTTGTTTTCGTGCGGGTAAAATTTCATTGAATTTAAATTAAGGTATATTTAGACTTAAAATTAATTTGAATCTGGCTAGAAATTTCGGGATGTATGCTGTTTGGGACAGATTTGGAGGGTGACTTGTGGGTCTACTAGGTTGACGTGTACTTTGGCTTTGTCAACTTAGTCCACAAACGATTCTAGCAGCAGTGACCGTTGGATGTTAATCCAACGGCCGTGCTGCTTCTTCAATATCTGATCTTCTTGCTCCAACCGCCCAAACCAGTGCCGGTAGGACTGCCTGCTCCCGCCTCCCGTGGCCGGCTGTGGTGCCGCACAGGCCGCACCGCCCCACCCTAATTCATTGCTGGCCAGGCCATTCCTCTACTCACCCACACCTCCTGTTATTTTCCAGCGACGGCAGCCGGACCAGTAAACCCTTATACTCCCCACCGCGTGGGCAACCATTGCCGAGTCTTCCCCGGCTCCGTGTCGTTCCCTTCCTAGGCCTCGCTATCGTCCACCGCCATGGTGCTCTCGGCGCGGCCTAGTCAACATGGTCAACGAACGACATCCGTCGGACGTGGACTGTGCGTGGACAGGCTGACAGCTGGGTCCACGGCCGCACACAAGGAAATGCCTCCTTATTATGCGCAAAATAATGATTCATCCAC
>NW_025301903.1:0-873 GCF_018294505.1 Triticum aestivum
AAGTATCAACAGCAGCACCAACAGTTTGGCTAAACGCAAGAGGAACACGACTCGCTCGGCGAAGGTCTGTTTCGCGATGTGGAGGTAGTCGTTGTTGTTGTTGTTGGAGAGGTGCGTTAGGTGCAGCGGGTGGTGGTGGTGGAAGACGCGCGAGCAATTCATTAAACTTGTTATCGAGCTTTGTTTCGAACGTCTTCTCAAGGCCAGTGATCTTCTCCATGGCCTCTTCAAAATTGTTCAGCACATCTTGCACCTGTTCAGTCATCATTTGCTGAAACTTATCATGAAGCTCCTTGTTCAATAAATTCTCCCAGTCAATCTCGTCGGCTTGTGATCCTGGCATGGTTAGCAGCAATAGAAACACACAAGAATATGATCCTACAGACTACTAACAAGTGGTGGTGGTGGGTGTCACAAATCCGTCAAGCAAATCTCAAATTCTTACCAGTTCTTACCCAGCAGCAGGCGGTGATCGGCAACCGTTGTAGTCAAAAACTCTCAAAGCTTGGATAGAGCGATTACCAGGGAGAGTCAAACGCACGACGTAGATGTATGTGGAGCTGGGAAGGCTTATAGTATGGTAGCAAAAAGGGTCAGCAATAATCAATTCAGAGATGCAAAGTTGAATAAACGCTCAACGACGGTACTGTACTGGTCCTAGGCTAGACTGTGCTAGAGACGCGAGCCTAGAACACCAACAAAATCACGGGGCGGCACGTAAACAAGGGAAAAGCACACTCTGATTTTTTTTTCGCTTTTTTTTTGCGCTGCTTTTTTTTTGCGAAAAATCACTATAATGGCGAGTGTCTCAAAACTCTTCCTAGCTCAAACTGACAGGATGGACATGAAATTTTTTCGACCAATTTTTTTTTT
>NW_025301904.1:0-873 GCF_018294505.1 Triticum aestivum
AAGTTAAAGCAAGCACCTGGGATGGTGGTTCATTGCGAGCGAGGTCATCAACTCCAGAGTTATGTTTACCATCTCCATTGCTGACACTGCACCCTTTATAGCGTTGTAATGTGTCGTGCTTACCCGCATATAAAGCTGGAGCAACTTCTCTCTTTTCTTTTCTGCTTCTCTCGAGGCAAACTCTGAAATACCCTTACATAAAAACACAATAGTGAGAGTATGGGTGAAGTGTGTGCAGAACTAGTGCACTGTAAAAGTAGCAGATACCAGGTGGCTGAAAAACAAATGACATGAGACATATTGATGAGGACATGACTACCTTGGATATGACCAAAAATATTGCATATATGCATATTTGTCAGGTGATTTCTAGTGCAAACTATTCAATAATCTATTTATGTTATCCAGAACAAAAATACTTCACACACTTTTGTGTTTTGTCTAATTGCAGGTGTATGGGACATTTGTACAATCCACATATGAAGATAAGGAAGAAAGAGATGTTTATTTGCTGTCCAAAAAGTTCTCTCACGTCACTTTTGGCCCAAGAGAAGATAGAGTCCAAGTCTCTCACGTTCTGGATTCAGATTCGGACTGCACAGACACACCTGACTCAAAACAGACACAAGTTTTTCATACGGACTCCGATTTGGGTGATTCTTTTTTTGTTGGAAACTAGATTTCGTGCACTTTCCAACCCAATTGGAATCACCTTCAAATTCGTCCGGAGCGTTGAGTTGTGGACGAAACAATCTGATGCTGCAGCAGAATCCGAGTCAAACTACAAGTCCAAAGGTGTTACATCACCTCCACTTGGGCCCATTGGCCTTGTACGACCTAGATTTAGTTTTAGGCTGCCTTGGGACGTCCTCC
>NW_025301905.1:0-873 GCF_018294505.1 Triticum aestivum
TAGTATATTGATTTGTTCGATTGTGTGTTGTTCAATCGGCCGTCACCCCCAACATATATAAGAGGTGGCTGGACTTCCCGTACAAGTAAAGGATTCATCTAGGCTTTCCTTACAAGAAAAATTACAACAATTCGCGTCCTAGAGTCCTAGTTCTATTTCAACTTGGATTCAGTCTGAATCTGGCCCAACTTCTGTCTTCCTCCTTGTGCAGGCCGCCGAGCCTCCATATGACCTCCGATCAAGATGGCCCAAATATCAAACTTGTGCGCCTCGACGATACGAACAACTCTCATGTTGATCACTTTTTCAAATAAGGCCATCTTGAATACTTTTCGAGGTCGTCTTTACCTTCCAGTCGGACTCGGTCTTGCGGTAGACTGAATTATCTGAGACTTGTAGTAAATTTGCAGGCCATATACTATCTCTGATGACGATGACTCCAAAACCAAAGTTTACCGTCTTGATGATACGCACAACTTCTGTATTGAACACTTCTTCATCCGAGATCATCTTGATAAACGTTTGGGCACATGTTCAGTTTCACTCGGATTTGAGCTCATCCACTCGGATATTAGAGTCTTTCACTCGGATGGTCCGACTGGACTTTTTCACTCGGATGACTATATTTTCACTCGGAAGACAATCTTTCACTCGGATGATGACCACATTTTCAGTCGGAAGACAATCTTTTACTCGATCGACCTTTTACTCGATCGGTAGGTTTTCACTCGACCTTTTACTCGATCGGTAGGTTTTCACTTGACCTTTTACTCGATCGGTGGGTTTTCACTCGACCTTTTACTCGATCGGTAGATTTTCACTCGACCTTTTACTCGATCGGTAGGTTTTCACTTGACCTTTTACTCGATCGGT
>NW_025301906.1:0-873 GCF_018294505.1 Triticum aestivum
GTAGTGATTTTCAATTTCACGGTCATTTAGCTCTCTAAACAAATCGGTAAATGACTGAAAAATAGCAAATGATGTCAGAGAGTGTTGAAAATTGATGACGTCGCTTTGAATGGTGCATACGGAACGCAAAAAAAGTCTGGAGTTCAAATAATTTAAAAAAAATGAAGTGCCCATGTAAGAGATAAGTTCTCGTCCGAAACCCTGATACTCCGAAAGAGATTGTCCAGTTTGTACACGAAGTGCGTCTAGTTTTTGCCGTAACCCTCTCCACTCTTTTTCACATGCTATGTGGGTGAAATGATGATACCATGCCAAGTTTCAACATTTTCAGAGTTCATTTTGTAGTGATTTTCAATTTCACGGTCATTTAGCTCTCTAAACAAATCGGTAAATGACTGAAAATAGCAAATGATGTCCTAAAGTGTTAAGAATTGATGACGTCGCTTTGAATGGTCCACAAGGAACGCAAGAAAAGTCTGGAGTTCAAATAAGTTTAAAAAAATGAAGTGCCCGTGTAACAGATGAGTTCTCGTCCGAAACCCTGATACTCCAAAAGAGATTGTCCAGTTTTTACACGAAGTGCGTCCAGTTTTTGCCGTAACCCTCTCTACTCTTTTGCACATGCTATGTGGGTGAAATGATGATACCATGCCAAGTTTAAACATTTTCAGAGTTAATTTTGTAGTGATTTTCAATTTCACGGTCATTTAGCTCTCTAAACAAATCTGTAAATGACTGAAAATACCAAATGCTGTCAGAAAGTGTTGAAATTGATGGCGACGCTTTGAATGGTGCATACGGAATGCAAAAAAAGTCTGAGTTCAAATAAGTTTTAAAAAATGAAGTGCCCGTATAACACATGAGTTCTCGTCC
>NW_025301907.1:0-873 GCF_018294505.1 Triticum aestivum
GTTGCATTCTCTAGCACGGTGTCCTGGTTGACCACACCTGAAGCACAAACCATTATTGGGAGTGGGAACAGGAGCTTGGGATGGTGGAGCTGGAAGTCTTGACTGCCTGGACGGTGGTGGAGGCAGACGAGGGGCAGGATAGGTCTGCCTTGGGGCAGATGCATTTGGACGGTACATGCTGTTCGGGATCCATATCTTACGCTTCTGTGAGGGCGGGCCCGAAGATGAGCCCGTGTCACGGTTGCGCCTGTGAGAGCTCTGGTATTCCTGCAGACCAGTTTCGACATTGATGGCCTTGTTCACCAAGGTGGAGAAATCAGCAAAGTCATGCACTAGAAGTGCGAGCTTGATGTCAGCTTGAAGGCCATCACGGAACTTCTCCTGTCTGTGTGCATCAGTCGCAATGTCTTCTTCAGCATAGCGGGACAAGTCCAGAAACTCCCGCTGATAAGCTTCGACAGTTTTGTTGCCTTGGGTGAGGTTGCGGAACTCACGCTTCTTCCGGTCCATGACTCCTTGAGGAATGAAGCGGGCACGGAAAGCAGCTTGGAAGTCTGGCCATGTGATGATTGTTCCAGCTGGCAGAGTACGCCTGTGGCTGTCCCACCATTGAGCTGCGGGTCCCTTCAAGAAGAAGGAAGCAAAGGTGACATAGCTGGCAGGGGCTACATCAGCAGACTCCATCTCATAGGTGATGTCACGGAGCCAGTCATCAGCATCCAGAGGCTGAGTTGAGCTGCGGTAGATGGTTGGGTTGAGGCGTATGAAATCTTGAAGAGTCACTTGAGCTGGCTGTTGGTTCATATTGGGGCGAGGAAACTGAGCCATCATATTTTCCATGAATTGGCGGTTCAGTTCAAACTGTTGGATCAT
>NW_025301908.1:0-873 GCF_018294505.1 Triticum aestivum
TTTACGGATGACGTTTAACAAACCCCAAAGTTCATGAAGCAAGCATGAAGAAACTCGATACTCTCATGGTCTAAGGAATCATGCAAACGTTAACCATCTTTGTGTTATGTACCAATAAACTTGTGACGAATGAATCTCATAGCATAACATCAATCCGGGTCGATTCAACACAAATGTTCTCTTAACATTGTGCCCTCAAAGTTGCTGGCATAGACATGCCCATGACCAGGAAAACAGAATCATCATGCAACACTTGAGCTAGTCTTAGAGGCCAGACTAGGAATACTTCTTACCATTTATTATTCCACACGTGCATTTGAGTCTTCCTCCGAGCCTCGTGGATATTGCAGACTCGAGAATCATTGCAGTTATAGCATGGAACATAAACATAATTATGAACTCGGAGATAAATAATATCATTTATTATTGCCTCTAGGGCATATCTCCTACAGACTCCCACTTGCACTAGAGTCAATAATCTAGCTTATGCTAATGCACTTCACACCTGTGGCACACCGGTGTAAATATGCTTCGCTTGTGTTATAGCCTGATGTCCAACGGATCTGACGACTTCAGTTCCGTGTGTATCTTTGCATGTCCTCGTGTTTTCACGTTTTCACAAAATTCATATTTTGTGTGGACTCGGCTTTGTATGTATGTGAATCACAGGTCGAACCTGGATTCCTCAGACTGAGTTATGGAGCAACTACCTGCAGTAGTGTCCCATTGACAAAAGCCATCTTGGAACTATACTAAGTTCATGAATGAACTATATGATTCAACATCTTCTTTGTCGCTTCTAAAGCGTCAACATACTTAGCCCTTGTTATAGAATTCGCCACAGTAACTAGTTTGAACAAATTCCAACTAATT
>NW_025301909.1:0-873 GCF_018294505.1 Triticum aestivum
GGGGGGGGGGGGAGTCCTACTCCCGGTAGGAGTAGGACTCCTCCTGCGCCCTCCTCTTGGCCGGCCAGCCCCTCCCCCTTGGATCCTTTATATACGGGGGCAGGGGGCACCTCTAGACACGCAAGTTGATTATTGAGATCGTTCCTTAGCCGTGTGCGGTTCCCCCTGCCACCATATTCCACCTCGATAATACCGTTGTAGTGCTTAGGCAAAGCCCTGCGTCGGTAGTACATCAAGATCGTCACCACGCCATCGTGCTGACGGATCTCCTCCCCGAAGCTTTGTTGGATCGGAGCCCGGGGATCGTAATCGAGCTGTATGTGTGCTAAGAACTCGGAGGTGCCGGAGTAACGGTGCTTGGATCGGTCGGATCGGGAAGAAGACGTACGACTACTTCCTCTATGTTGTGTCAACGCTTCCGTTGCGATCTACAAGGGTACGTAGATCAGACTCTCTCCCTCGTTGTTGTGCATCACCATGATCTTGCGTGTGCGTAGGAATGTTTTTGAAATTACTACGTTCTCTAACAATATAAGTCATACTGCTTACCAGCATGTCGTACTTTGGTTCGGCAGTATTGTTGGACGAAGCGACTCGGACTGACATTACGCGTACGCTTACGCGAGACCGGTTCTCCCAACGTGCTTTGCACATAGGTGGCTTGCGGGTGACAGTTTCTCCAACTTTAGTTGAACCGAGTGTGGCTACGCCCGGTCCTTGCGAAGGTTAAAACAACACCAACTTGACAAACTATCATTGTGGTTTTGATGCGTAGGTAAGATTTGTTCTTGCTTAAGCCCGTAGCAGCCACGTAAAATTGCAACAACAAAGCAGAGGACGTCTAACTTGATTTTGCAGGGCATGTTGTGATGT
>NW_025301910.1:0-873 GCF_018294505.1 Triticum aestivum
TTTCATGCAAAGTAAGCATGTGAGTGTGAATTACATATCACTTACCCGAATTCGGAGCTCTCCAGGAGCGTTCGCAGATCTACCTCGCAACGTGTCCGATGCTGCCGCTTTCTATAGGGCCGAGGAGGGGAGCTCGACGGAGAAGGTCTTCTGGTCTCAGTATGCTGAGGCTGGACATCCGGTGCCCCTTAGCGACCAGCTGAAGCAGCTGGTCGAGCTCCACAAGGTGGCCGAATAGGCCATGAAGGGCCTCATAGTTCGGCTGTGGCCTAAGGAGGCCATGCCTGGGAGCTATTTCGGCCTGGTGCGGCGGCTAGTGGATGCGTGCCCGTGGGTTGAAGTCATCAAGCACTCCGCCTGTATTGAAGGTGCCCGTCAGGCCCTTGCCCGCGCAAAGGTGCACTGGGGCAAGATGGATGCCCAGAAGCTTGTGACGGACCCGCCACCGCAGGGCAAGGAGCATCGCACGCCTGAGATGTATTATAAGAGTGTCCTGAAGGGTGCTCGCATTATTGCGGGTGAGTGCTCCAAAGATGTAATATTTGAGTAGACTCGCATTTTGTTATCCTGTGCGCTGAAAACTTAGTTCATATGCGCTAAGCAACGCTTGTTAATTTAAAATATTACCTTCTGTGCGGCTGTTTATCAAATCTGAGAGATGGCAAGTCGTCGGCTTCAGCCCCCATGCCACGAGTGCTGGGGTGTTCGGGATAAACTTGAGCACTCTTGTTCCCATTTTTGGGTCCATCTAGGGAGGCGCTCAACACAACAAACAAGGAACCCAGACTTATAATGCTTGAACACTCTCACTAGCCATAGAATTCTATAATTTTAAATTTCGGCGAAGCCCCTAGTCTTCGGAAGGCCGAATTT
>NW_025301911.1:0-873 GCF_018294505.1 Triticum aestivum
GAGATGTTGGTCGTCGTGTTATTGGTCTGGGCTACATCCTAGGATGGCGAGTTTAGCTGTGTTTTTTCTTTGTTTGGGTTGAGCATTCCATGTCTCTCTGCTCCAGACACCATGTTCACGCCCTTGCGTCCGTGTCCTGTGTTCTATCATATCTTGTACTCGTTCTAACTTCTCCTATCAATGAAATGATATGCAAGTTTTGCGTATTTGCGAAAAAAAGAAAGCAAGGCTTGAAACATGTTTGATTTCGGTAGAAAATTTGCTCATGAAGTTTCTTACCCCAGAGGCAGAAGTCACCATCCTCCAAGACAGGCACCTGACCAAATGGCTGTGTAAAGAGAAAAACCACACACATGTACCACTTAGCAGCTAATCAGCAACATCAACGCTAAAAGAAAAACAAACACCCTTGCGATCTTCCAGCTAGCTGATATTTCAGTCAATTGTCATTCAGTTTTTTTATCCGGTCGACCCTTTCAATCCCGATGATCGTTGCGTTACTAACTGATCTTACATGTTACTAAGGATGGAAATCTGACTGGCACCGGATTGAAATTTAGCTAGACGTTGATTAGTAGGATATACATAGAAGAGCCAGATAGTTTAGAGTACATACGTTCCTGGCAAGGTGGGCGGGGCTCTTGTGCTTGGCGGTGGCGAAGTCGACGGCGATGACCTTGTACTCGATGCCGGCCTCCTCCAGGATCAAGAGCACCCTGGCTATGTTCCAAGACCTGGCCGCCCCGTACACCTTCACGGCGGCCGCCATGTATGCTGCTCTTCTGGCCGGCCGGTTTCCCTCTTATTGCCAAAATATGTCTCTGTCTTCACTCTTCACCTCTTATTGCAAGCCTAGAACCGCAAACTTGGTGA
>NW_025301912.1:0-873 GCF_018294505.1 Triticum aestivum
ACCTGCTTTATATATTGAATGGGAGTTCAACATAAAAAATATATTTGCTTCCCATAATTTCAATGAACATAAAAAGGTTAAGGTTGCGGTTGGTTCTTTCACTGGTTATGCTTTGGTTTGGTGGAGTGAATATTGTCGGTTACACCCTGATTATATACCTACTACTTGGGATGATTTGAAACTTGCCATGCGACATACTTTCGTCCCTGCTTATTATACTCGTGACATGATTAAGAAGTTGCAACACTTAAAACAAGGTAGTGAAACTGTAACAAAATATTATGATGATTTACAAACAACCTTGTTGCATTCCTCTTTAGAAGAAAGTGAAGATGATTTTGTGGATAGATTTTGGGGAGGATTAAACCGTGATATTCAAGAGATACTAATTCATGAAGAGTGTTATCCTATGGACCATTTGTTTCATCTTGCTTGCAAAGCTGAACAGGAAATAAAACGACGTGTTGGAGAGGAGAACAAGCGCACGGTGTACATTCCAAGAGTTGATATGATTGTTCCTTCAACTACTAGGCATACTATGACAACCACATCCGTTGTTGTCAGGACTACATCACCTCCACCATGTGACACATCGCCCTCGAGAGTGGCTACATCATCTGAGTTGATCATAAGAGGTAATGACAAAGGTACTGATCTTCCATCTCTACATGAGAATGATGAATGCCTTGTCAATTTGAATGCACCATCTGATGAGCTACCCACTACTTTGATCACACCACCTATTTTAGAGGACTACGTTGATAATTTGACTTTGCCATGTGATCAAACAACTGAAATACCAACAATTTTGAGTGCACCCATTGAATTAACTATTGATGCAAAAGAACCAATGTTTAATCATTTTGATATGAC
>NW_025301913.1:0-873 GCF_018294505.1 Triticum aestivum
GGCAAGGAAACACGAATCGGAATCTAGAGGGATCTCGAAAACAAACCTAATATGACAAGAACTCGGATTGGTGGTGGATATATGGTGGTAGATGGCAGCGGTGGTGGTATATGACAGGTGTGGTGTTATATGGATACGGATTCGAAGCGGTGGCGGATAAGCGGTGGTGGTAGATGGCAGGGGTGATGATGATGGTGCGGCGGCGGCGTGACAACTTATGACCAGAACTCGAAACTCTAAAAGACTAGACTCTAAGACCAGCAACTAGACACGACGATGCAACAGCAAATTCAACAAAGCAAAACCCTAAAAAGATTATGCAAAGGCTCAGATTGGTTCGGATATGATGAACTAACCCTAATTTTTTTTTGTGGCTTTTTCGTGGACTGTAGGTATGAAGAACAGACTCGATCTAAACTACAAAAAACTGTAAAATCTCACCGAGCAACCTGGAAATCTGATACCACTTGATAGAGGCAAAGGTGTCCCGTCTTTCGATGAGATGGTGGATTTCGCTTTGGTGGAAGTCGACTTTGACGATCCGACTACGAACGTGCGAGGACGTCGCGCCTTAGCAATCGCTAAACCAACTCCGAGAGGTTATTGACCACGCCGGAGCACGATCAACCTGACCACGAAGGTCTGTTTCCTACGAGCAAACGAAGAACAAGCAAGAAACTAAGATTGCAATCTGGATATTGCGAATATAA
The DNA here is from genome assembly GCF_018294505.1 of Triticum aestivum. Classification (NCBI taxonomy): domain Eukaryota; kingdom Viridiplantae; phylum Streptophyta; class Magnoliopsida; order Poales; family Poaceae; genus Triticum; species Triticum aestivum. The sequence continues at coordinate 711 of NW_025301913.1, forward strand.
GATGAAAGCTTTATTGATCAAGGTGGGGTTCTGTGACGCCTTTGTCTGGTCGTTGAACACAAACGAAGTACGCGAAGTTGCAGCTATGGCGAACTTTTAATCTAAACAAAACCCAAAGTCTAAACGATGCCCTAAGGGCTGTATATATGGAGGAAGAGGGGGG
>NW_025301914.1:0-873 GCF_018294505.1 Triticum aestivum
TTTTTTTTGTTTTGTTTTCTGTTTTCTTTTCTTTATCTATTTTCTTTTAATTTCTGTTTTATAAAATATAAATACAACTCCTAATTTAATGTTATAATTTATTCTACTGCCCCAAAAGTTTGACACCTAATTAAAACAGTTTGCATTATCATTATTTTTAAAAGGCATTTAATTAATTGTCATAGTTGCTATTTTAATTAGTTTAGAGCCTTTAAACATTTTATAAAAATGTGGTTTCACCTCCATAATTACCTATGTATTATTTGGTTCACTCCGAACATTTTAGTTTTAATATTTGAAAACTTTTATTGTTTGCCTATTTTTGAATTTGAATTGGAATTGGTTTCGAACTAACTCGAGATTAGCAACTATAAACGAGGTGACGTGGCACCATTAGCAGAGGATCACTGTAGCTTAATTACCCGGGCGTCACAGTTTCCTTCTACCTCCTAAAATCTCGGGACGAGATTTCTTGTAGTGGAGGAGATTTGTAACGCCCGGATAATCTTGCTACAGTAATCCCACGCTAATTATGGCACGTCATCCTGATTACTGTTGCTAACCTCGCAATAATTCGAAACCGTTCAAATTCAAAATTCAAATTGATGAAAACAATAAAAGTTTTCAAAATTTAAAATAAAATTGTTCGGTGGTTGACGAATATTACAAAGGTAATTATGGTGCAACTGGCATAATTTTATAAAATGGCTAAATGGATTAAATGATTTAAGCAGAAAAGAAATAATAAAAGAAAATACAAAAGGAAAGAAAACCAGAAAACCCAAAAAAAAAAAGAGGGCCCCCTGGCCAACTGGGCCAGACGGCCCAGCTCACCGGCCAGGCCGGCCCACCTGGCCCAGCCGGCCTCCCCTT
>NW_025301915.1:0-873 GCF_018294505.1 Triticum aestivum
CAGTGAATGACAGGTGGGTCCCACTGGACCCACATGTCAGTTTGACTTAGTCAACCCTTGTTGACTGCTGATGTCAGCATGACATCATGCTGATGTCATAAATCCAAATTTCGAATTAAATTAAATAATTAATTAAATTCTAGAAATTAATAAAATCTTTAGAAAATCATATCTTTTAATCCGTAACTTGGATTAAAATATTTTCAACATGAAAGTTGCTCAGAACGACGAGACAAATCCGGATACGCAGTCCGTTCGTCCACCACACCTCCCTAACCTATCGAACTCGCAACTTTCCCCCTCCGATCCGACTGTCCGAAAACGCGAAACATCGGGAATACTTTCCCGGATGTTCCCCCCTTCGCCGGTACCACCTACTGTCGCGTTAGGACACACCTCGCACTGTTCATTGTCATGTCACGCATCGTCATGCTTATGTTTGCATTGTATTTACTGTTTCTTCCCCCCTCTTCTCTCCGGTAGACTACGAGACCGACACTGCTGCTGCCCAGTTCGACTACGGAGTTGACGACCCCTCCTACTTGCCAGAGCAACCAGGCAAGCCCCCCCTTGATCACCAGATATCGCCTAGTCTTCTCTATACTGCTTGCATTAGAGTAGTGTAGCATGTTACTGCTTTCCGTTAATCCTATCCTGATGCATAGCCTGACATTGTTGCTACAGTTGTTACCCTTACCTGCTATCCTACTGCTTAGTATAGGATGCTAGCGTTCCATCAGTGGCCCTACACTCTTGTCCGTCTGCCATGCTATACTACTGGGCCGTGATCACTTCGGGAGGTGATCACGGGTATATACTATAAACATTATATACATGACACATGTGGTGTCTAAAGTCGGGTCGGCTCGAGGA
>NW_025301916.1:0-873 GCF_018294505.1 Triticum aestivum
AATAACCAGTAAATGCATGAAAAATAACAAATGAAGTCAGAATAGGTTGAAAATTGATGATGTGGCTTTGAATGGTGCATTTTGAGCACAGAAAAACTATGGAGTTCAAATAAGTTCAAAAAAATGAAATCCCTTTGTAACAGACATGTTTCCGTATGAAACCCTGATACTTCGAAAGAGGTTGTCCGTTTTGTACACGAAGTGCATCCAGTTTTTGCCGTAACCCTCTATACTTTCTTGCACATGCTATGTGGGTCAAATGATGATACCATGCCAACTTTCAACCTTTTCATAGTTCATTTGAAATGCTTTTCAATTTCAGGGTCCTATAGCACAAAATAATTAGTAAATGCATGAAAAATAACAAATGAAGTCAGAAAGGGTTGAAAATTGATGATGTGGCTTTAAATGGTGCATTTTGAGCACAGAAAAACTAAGGAGTTCAAATAAGTTCAAAAAAATGAAATCCCTTTGTAACAGACAAGTTTCCGTATGAAACAGTGATACTACGAAAGAGATTGTCCGTTTTGTACACGAAGTGCATCCAGTTTTTGCTGTAACCCTCTCTACTTTCTTGCACATGCTATGTGGGTCAAATGATGATACCATGCCAACTTTCAACCTTTTCAGAGTTCATTTGAAATGCTTTTCAATTTCAGGGTCTTATAGCTCAAAATCCTTTGTAAATGGATGAAAAATAACAAATGAAGTCAGAAAGGGTTGAAAATTGATGATGTTGCTTTGAATCGTGCATTTTGAGCACAGAAAAACTATGGAGTTCAAATAAGTTCAAAACAAATGAAATCCCTTTGTAACAGACGAGTATCCGTATGAAACCCAGATACTTCGAAAGAGATTGTCCGTTTTGTACAC
>NW_025301917.1:0-873 GCF_018294505.1 Triticum aestivum
TTTTGTACACGAAGTGCATCCAGTTTTTGCCGTAACCCTCTCAACTTTCTCGCACATGCTATGTGGATGAAATGATGATACCATGCCAACTTCCAACCTTTTCAGAGTTCATTTGAAATGCTTTTCAATTTTAGGGTCCTATAGCTCAAAATGATTACTAAATGCATGAAAAATAACAAATGAAGTCAGAAAGGATTGAAAAATGATGATGTGGCTTTGAATGGTGCATTCTGAACACACAAAAAGTCAAGAGTTCAAATAAATTTTAAAAAATGAAATCCCTTTGTAACAGACGAGTTTCCGTATGAAATCCTGATACATTGAAAGAGATTGTGCGTTTTGTACACGAAGTGCATCCAGTTTCTGCCGTAACCCTCTCAACTTTCTTGCACATGCTATGTGGATGAAATGATGATTCCATGCCAACTTCCAACCTTTTCGGAGTTCATTTGAAATGCTTTTCAATTTTAGGGTCTTATAGCTCAAAATGATTAGTAAATGCATGAAAAATAACAAATGAAGTCAGAAAGGATTGAAAAATAATGATGTGGCTTTGAATGGTGCATTTTGAACACACAAAAAGTTAGGAGTTCAAATAAGTTTTAAAAAATGAAATCCCTTTGTAACAGACGAGTTTCCGTATGAAATCCTCATACTTTGAAAGAGATTGTCCGTTTTGTACACGAAGTGCATCCAGTTTTTGCCGTAACCCTCTCAACTCTCTTGCACATGCTATGTGGATGAAATGATGATACCATGCCAACTTTCAACATTTTCAGAGTTCATTTTAAATGCTTTTCAATTTTAGGGTCTTATAGCTCAAAATAATTAGTAAATGCATGAAAAATAACAAATGAAGTCAGAAAGGATTGA
>NW_025301918.1:0-873 GCF_018294505.1 Triticum aestivum
TGGCTTTGAATGGTGCATTTTGAACACACAAAAAGTCAGGAGTTCAAATAAGTTTTAAAAAATGAAATCCCTTTGTAACACACGAGTTTCCGGATGAAATGCTGATACTTTGAAAGAGATTGTCCGTTTTGTACACAAAGTGCATCCAGTTTTTGCCGTAACCCTCTCAACTTTCTTGCACATGCTATGTGGATGAAATGATGATATCATGCCAACTTTCAACCTTTTCAGAGTTCATTTGAAATGCTTTTCAATTTTAGGGTCTTATAGCTCAAAATAATTAGTAAATGCATGAAAAATAACAAATGAAGTAAGAAAGGATTGAAAAAGGATGATGTGCCTTTGAATGGTGCATTTTGAACACACAAAAAGTCGGGAGTTCAAATAAGTTTAAAAAAATGAAATCCCTTTGTAACAGACGAGTTTCCGGATGAAATCCTGATACTTTGAAAGAGATTGTCCGTTTTGTACACGAAGTGCATCCAGTTTTTGCCGTAACCCTCTCAACTTTCTTGCACATGCTATGTGGATGAAATGATGATATCATGCCAACTTTCAACCTTTTCAGAGTTCATTTGAAATGCTTTTCAATTTTAGCGTCTTATAGCTCAAAATAATTAGTAAATGCATGAAAAATAACAAATGAAGTAAGAAAGGATTGAAAAATTATGATCTGGCTTTGAATGGTGCATTTTGAAGACACAAAAAGTCAGGAGTTCAAATAAGTTTTAAAAAATGAAATCCCTTTGTAACAGACGAGTTTCCGGATGAAATCCTGATACTTTGAAAGAGATTGTCCGTTTTGTACACGAAGTGCATCTAGTTTTTGCCGTAACCCTCTCAACTTTCTCGCACATGCTATGTGGATGAAAT
>NW_025301919.1:0-873 GCF_018294505.1 Triticum aestivum
TGCTCCTCTGAGTGTTGGTCCACCTGTCAGCTACCGGTGTCTACCAGGGGCAACTCTGGGCTGGCCTACCCGTACCTAGGACAATCTGAGTGTGCCCTGAGAAAGAGATATGTGCAGCTTGATGAGGACATCAATACAATTGTTACACCCACAGCCCCTGCTGCTATACATACTGGACCAATTACTAGAGCTCGTGCACGCCAACTAAATTACCAGGTACTTTCGTTTCTTGGTAATGATTCTAATGTCCATGAGAATATGATGCTGCCTAAATTGGATACATTTGTTTTGCTTACAAATGAAGGGTCTAGCTTGGAGAAGGATGAACATTGGAGCAAGAACAAGCATGGAGATGATGGCATGCGCAAGGGGAACAAGAACGGAGTTACAAGTGATGATTTCAGGACTTTGAAGCCACCATAATGGGTGTATGAAGCCTTGGACGAAATATACAAGATGCCACTTCATAAATTTCGTCCCGAGGCTATTTTAGGTGCTGCGTCACCTTATTATTGGGCCAGGCCCATGTAATTTCGAAATACATAAGTATAGGCTATTTTTAGAGTCCGTATGTGTGGGGAAACAAGAGATAGGGTTGATTTTGGACCCCTCCACCAAGGGCCACGAAATTCCCCCCTCTTCCTCCATATATACAGCCCTTAGGGCATCGTTTAGACTTTGGGTTTTGTTTAGATTAAAAGTTCGCCATAGCTGCAACTTCGCGTACTTCGTTTGTGTTCAACGACCAGACAAAGGCGTCACAGAACCCCACCTTGATCAATAAAGCTTTCATCTTATATTCACAATATCCAGATTGCAATCTTAGTTTCTTGCTTGTTCTTCGTTTGCTCGCAGGAAACAGACCCTCGTGGT
>NW_025301920.1:0-873 GCF_018294505.1 Triticum aestivum
GATGTCGCCCCGACGTCCGACTGTGGCATTTCTTTTAAAGACCTTTCTGTGATGTCGCCCCGACATCCGACTGTGGCATTTCTTTTAAAGCCCTTCCTGTGATGTCGCCTCGACGTCCGACTGTGGCATTTCTTTTAAAGCCCTTTCTGTGATGTCGCCCCGACGTCCGACTGTGGCATTTCTTTTAAAGCCCTTTATGTGGTGTCGCTAAGACGCTCGACTGTGGCATCATTTCCTTATATTTATTTGTTCACCTTTCGAGGCGTCGCTTCAGACACCCGATCGGTATTTAATTGCGTTTTGTTGGGATTTCAGGCGGACTACCGCCATTTCCCTTTTACTTACCTTGTTAAGCTAATTTTTGACTGTACATTGGTGAATTAATCATGACGCATCCATGCATGCATTTATTATATCTTATGTCCGAACTTTCTTGCGAGTACTTTCAAAGTACTCACTGGCTTGTTGATTTGGCCAGATGCTGATGAAGGCGATCTCATGGATGAAGAGTTTGATAGTGAGTCCGACACCTAGAGGAGTCCCAGTCAGTCTCGTGCGCCCCTGGATTTGGTCACTGTTTTATATCCGCTTCCGCTACCAAATAAATTCATCGAGCCTCACCTCGACGCTCGATGAGATGATAGACTTAGAGTCTTGTATTTCTCTCCCCGCTGTGTTTTTCCACCACCGCCCTATCCTCGAGTCAGTAGTATGTCTCCACACCACTGTGTCATGTCCGCCATTATGTATAATTATTGGCGTGGTTGTAATAATTTGGTTGAGCAACCGCAGTTCGACCCTGTAATATATCTTATGCTAGTGGCTTATTGTATCAAGAAATTGTCTACCAGTGAGGAGGATTTCTCTCATACT